>NC_135891.1:72687365-72819865 GCF_964194155.1 Cetorhinus maximus | reverse complement strand
CATCAGTAACAGGGAAAATGCTAGAGTCTATTATAAAGGATTTGATAACAGGACACTTAGAAAATATCAACGGAATTAGACAAAGCCAACATGGATTTTTTAAATGGAAATCGTGTTCGACAAACCTACCGAAATTTTTTGAGGATGTAACTAGCAGAATAGATAAGAGAGAACCAGTGGATGTGGTGTATTTGGATTTTCAGAAAACTTTTGATAAAGTCTCACATAAGAGGTTAGTGTGTAAAATTAAAGCACTTGGGATTGGGGGTAATGTATTGGCATGGATTGAGAATTGGTTAGCAGACAGGAGACAGAGAGTAGGAATAAATGGGTCTTTTTCGGAGTAGCAGGTGGTGACTAGTGGGATACCGCAGGATTCAGTGCTTCGAACCCAGCTATTCACAGTATATATCAATAATTTGAATAAGGAAACCAGTTGTAATATTTCCAAGTTTGCTGATGACATGAAACTTGGTGGACATGTGAGCGATGACTAGGGTGTTAAGAGGCTTCAAGATGATTTAGACAGGTTGAGTGAGTGGGCAAATACATGACAGATGCAGTATAACATGGATAAGTGTAAAATTATCCACTTTGGTAGGAAAAACAGAATGGCAGAGTATTATTTAAATGGTGATAGATTGGGAAATGTTCATGAACAAAGGGACCTGGGTGTCCTTGTACACAAATCATTGAAAGCAAGCATGGATGTGCAGCAAGCAGTTAAGAAGGCAGATGGTATGTTGGCCTTCATTGTGAGATGACTTGAGTACAGGAGCAAGGATGTCTTACTGTAGTTGTACAGGGCCTTGGTGAGACCACACCTGGAGAATTTAGTGCAGTTTTGGTCTCCTTATCTAAGAAAGGATATACTAGCCATAGAGGGAGTGCAGCGAAGGTTCACCAGATTGATTCCTGGGATGGCAGGATTGTCGTATGAGGAGAGATTAGGCCATCTAGGCCTGTATTCACAGGAGTTTAAAAGAATGAGAGGGGATCTCTTTGAAATGTATGAAATTCTGACGGGGCTGGACAGACTGGATGCAGGGATGGTGTTTCCTCTGGCTGGGGGGGCGGTCTAGAACAAGGGGTCACAGTCTTAGGATACGGGGCAAAACATTTAGGACTGAGATGAGAAACTTCTTCATTCAGAGGGTGGTAAACCTGTGGACTTCTCTACCACAGAAGGCCATGGACGCCAAGTCACTGAATATGTTTAAGAAGGAAATAGATTTCTGGACTCTAAAGACATCAAGTAGCATGGGGTGACAGCGGGAGTGTGGCGTTGAGTTAGAGGATCAGGCGTGATCGTTTCAAATGGTGAAGCAGGCTTGAAGGGCCGAATGACCTACTCCTGCTCCTAGTTTCTATGTTTCTAAAAATAATGAACATTCTGGTTATTGGGGTTAACTGTGCATTCTGGTTACTCGGGGGTTAACTGTTTATTCTGGTTATTGTGAGGTTAATTGTACATTCTGGCTATGGGGTTAACTATACATCCTGGTTATGGGGCTATCTGTAAATTCTGGTGATTGGGGGTAAAGAGTACATTCTGGTTTGTTGGGTTAATTGTACATTCTGGTTATTGGGAGGTTAATTGTGCATTCTGGTTATTGAGTTAACTGTGCATTCTGGTTATTGGGAGGTTAACTGTAAATTCTGGTTATTGAGTTAACTGTAAATTCTGGTTATTGGGAGGTTAACTTTACATTCTGGTTATTGGGAGGTTAACTGCTCTTTCTGGTTATTGGTGGTTAACTGTGCTTTCTGGTTATTGGGAGGTTAACTTTGCTTTCTGGTTATTAGGTTAACTGTACATTCTGGTCATTGGGGGTTAACTGTGAACTCTGGTCATTGGGGGTTAACTACATTCTGATTATTGGGGGTTAACTGTACATTCTGGTTATGGGGTTAACTGTATATTCTGGTTTTTGGGAGGTTTACTGTACATTCTGGTTATTGGGTGTTAACTGTACATTCTGGTTATTGGGAGGTTAACTGTACATTCTGGTTATTGGGAGGTTAACTGTACATTCTGATTATTGGGAGGTTACCTGTACATTCTGGTTATTGGGGGTTAACTGTACATTCTGGTTATTGGGAGGTTAACTGTACATTCTGGTTATTGGGAGGTTGACTGTGCATTCTGGTTATTGGGGGGTTAACTGTACATTCTGGTTATTGGGGGGTTAACTGTACATTCTGGTTATTGGGGGTTAACTGTACGTTCTGGTTGTTGGGAGGTTAACTACATTCTGGTTATTGGGGGTTAACTGTACATTCTGGTTATTGGGGGTTAACTGTACATTCTGGGTGTTGGGAGGTTAACTACATTCTGGTTATTGGGGGTTAACTGTACATTCTGATTATGAGGTTAACTATACATTCTGGTCATTGGGGGTTAACTGTGCATTCTGGTTATTGGGGGTTAACTGTACATTCTGATTATGGGGTTAACTATGTATTCTGATTATTGGGGGTTAACTACATTCTGATTATGGGGTTAACTATGCATTCTGATTATTGGGGGTTAACTGTACATTCTGACTATTGGGGGTTAACTGTACATTCTGATTATGGGGTTAACTGTACATTTTTGTTACTGGGGATGAAATAATGATGCATTCTTGTTATTAGGGAGCAACGCAATTGCATTCGGTTCAAATGTGTATTGACGAATACTATCCTGGATGTCCTTCGACAGCGACCTGGATGGGTTGAGGTCAAAGAGTGAGTCTCTATTTTCATACCTGACTTTGGGGAGATTGGTTGCAACGTCTTAATAACTTCTTGTGTTTCTGAGAAACAAGCTCAAGATGACAGCCCCTGAACAGAGGGAGGCCCAAGACAGGAAGTGGAACTTCAAAGCCACAGAATGGCTGTTGTGGTAAATAGCAAAATGTACAAGCTGCTGGGAGAATGCATATGGATAGTTCTTCTCTCGCAGCGACATGCAGCTTGAAGGTCTAAGAGAACTCCCACGACCTGGATATCTGACTGTCAAAGCTTATGTTTGTAATTGATATAAAAAGCTCACATTCTTACAGCACCTTTAATGACCTCAGAATGTTGAAAGCACAAAGTATTTTTTGAGGTGTAGTCACTGTCATGATGTAGGATACCCTGGCACTTTGAACGTTGCCATTGGGAGCACTTTGCCATCGTGGTGGCAGGGTAAGGGGGAGGGGCCAGACAAAATGTAGCCCAAAATGTCCTCAATGACAGGACAGGCAAAGGAAGACGATGTCTCACCAGCTAAAAAAGCTTGCAGCAGCATTGTGGTTCGACACATCAGCTAAATCTGACCACCAACCCATCACGATCATGTGGATAATGACAGTGCCCCAAGGTCCCCACGTTAAACAAAGTCACATACAGGTTGTGCCAGGGTACATCTGCCAAGTCCTGTGGTGATGGAGAATTGGCGATGGAGACAAGGATGTGAAATTGGAAGTCCTTAGTCAAGAATCTGCACACAGGTGCCAAGTACATGAAGGTTGTTGGCATTGAAATGCCCTTGGGCGGCAGCATCTTTGAGTGAGCAGTCCTCTTCAGGATACCCTCTGCTCACCTCAAATCGGGAGGGTGCTAGAAAAGGTGCACGAAAAATAGGCTGTCTGACTTTGTCCTGGCTGAGGAACAATACCCTGTGGGATCACCACTTTTGTGGTCAAAGAAAGAGAACCCAAATCCGACACCCTGGATCCCACTGCCTTGTGGGACATCCTGCCCCACATGCCCAAAGATGTGTGAGCCAAGAGTCGGCCTGCTCAGTCACAAAGAAAACCTATGACAGAAACTCTCAAGCCTGAGTAGATGTCATCCTTGAATGAAGGATCAGCTGACGTATGAAATGCTGCAGCCAGTTTGCACACAGCAAAATCTCATAACCAGCAAGAATATATTGACCAGGTAATATCTTTATTGTTTGTGGAGGGATAAGTGTTGGCCAAGTCACTGGAAGGAACTCTCCTGCTCTTAGAACCATAGAAAAGTTACAGCACAGAAGGAGGCCATTCAGCCCATCTTGTCCATGCCAGCCCGAGGACACCCAAGTGCCCTTTCTAATCCCACCTTCCTGCACCTGGCCCATAGCCCTGCAGCTTACAGCACTTGAGATGCAGATCCAGGTACTTTTTAAAAGAGTTTAGAGTTTCTGCCTCTACCACCAACTTGGGCAGTGAATTCCAGACACACACTACCCTCTGCGTAAAAAAATTCTTCCTCATGTCCCCCTTACACCTTCTGCCACTTATCTTGAATCTATGTCCCTGGTTCTAGAATTCTCCGTCAAGGGAAACAATTTTACTCTGTCCACTCTATCTATTCCCCTCATAATTTTGTACACTTCAATCAAGTCACCTCTCAGCCTTCTTTGTTCTAAGGAAAATAAACCCAACCTACCCAATCTCTCCTCATAGCTACACTTTTCCAACCCTGGCAACATTCTTGTAAACCTCCTCTGTACTGTCTCCAAAGCTATTAGGTCCTTCCTGTAATGTGGTGACCAGAACTGCACACAATACTCCAGTTGTGGCCTCACCAGAGTTTTATACAATTCCAACACTATATCCTTACTTTTATATTCTATACCTCTGCCAGTGAAGGAGAGCATTCCATATGCCTTCTTTACAACCTTGTCTACTTGAACTGCTGCCTTCAGGGACTTATGTTCTTGTACGCCAAGATCTCTCATTTCATCTACCCCTCTTAGTATATACCCGTTTATTGTGTAATCCCTGTAACTGTTTGACCTCCCTAAATGTATGACCTCACACTTCTCTATGTTAAAATCCATCTGCCACTTTACCGCCCACTCCACCAACCCATCTATATCGTTTTGGAGATTTTGGCTATCCTCTACGCTATCCACTACTCGGCCAATCTTTGTGTCATCTGCAAATTTACCAATCGTGCCCCCCACGTTCACGTCCAAATCGTTAATATATAACACAAACAGCAAGGATCCCAACACCGAGCCCTGTGGAACACGACTTGAGACAACTTTCCATTTGCAAAGGCATCGATTGACCATTACCCTTTGTTTCCTGTTACAAAGCTAACCTTTTATCCAGTTTGCCACATTACCCTGAATCCCATGGGCTTTTACTTTCCTGACCAATCTGCCATGTGGGACCTTATCAAATGCCTTGGTAAAATCCATGTGCACAACATCCACTGTACTACCTTCATCAACCCTTCTTGTCGCTTCCTCAAAGAATTCAATCAAATTTGTGAGGCAAGACCTTCCTTTAACAAATCCATGCTAACCATCCCTGACTAGTCCATGCCTTTCCAAATGACAGTTAATCCTATCTCTCAGGATTGATTCTACTAATTTGCTCACCACCGATGTAAGACTAACTGGCCTATAATTGTTTGGCATTTCCTTTGATCCCTTTTTAAACAATAGAACTACTTTTGCATTTCTCCAGTCCTCCGGTACCTCGCCTGTATCTAGTGAAGATTGGAAAATCACCCTGAGAGCATCTGCTATCTCCTCCCTGACTTCCTTCAGCAGCCTCAGAAACAATCCATCTGGCCCTGGTGACTTATCAACTTTCAAGGATTTCAACTCTCCGAGTACTTCCTCTCTCTTTATGACTACCCTGTCCAATGACTCGCAGTGTTCCTCCTGGACTACTATATCTACATCCTCCCTCTCCTTTGTAGACACGGAGACAAAATATTCATTCAAAACCCTTTCCACAGCCTCTGCATCTACACACAAGTTTCCATCTTCATCTCTGCTAGGTCCCACTTTTTCCTTAACTAACCTTTTAGCATTAATGTATTGGTAAAACATCTTTGGGTTATCTTTAACTTTACTTGCTAATCTTTTTTCATGCCCTCTCTTTGATTTCCTTATTTCCTTTTTTACTTCGTCCCTTCACTTCCTATATTCGTCTAGGCTATCTGCAGTGCTTAGTTCTTTGTGCCTATCGTACGCTTTCTTTTTCTGTTTGATCTTCCCCTGTATTCCTCGAGACAACCAGGGGGGTCTAGATTTGGCAGTACTACTCTTATTTTCGTAGGGGACAAGTCTACTTTGTACAATTAGGATCTCGCTTTTTAGTGCTTCCCACTGGTTTTCCACTGTATTATCCTCCAGCAGTGCTGTCCAGTCCACCTCAGCCAAGTCCCTTCTCTTTTCTGCAAAATTTGCCTTCCCCCAGTTCAAGACTTTTACTCCTGCCTTATCTCTGTTCTTTTCCATGGTAATGCTAAATCCAACTGAATTGTGATCACTGTCCCCGATATGGTCGCCAACTGTCACTTCACCCACTTGCCCTTCTTCGTTCCTCAAGACTAGGTCTAGAATTGCACCTCCTCTCGTTGGGTTTGTCACTAATTGGTTGAAAAAATGTTCCTGGACACACTGCATAAATTTTTCTCCCTCAGTGCCCCTTATATTGTTTGAATCCCAGTTGATATTAGGATTGTTGAAGTCTCCTACTATTATTGCCCTCTTGTTCTTATAAGCAGAAATTTGCCTGCATATTTGTTCTTCTATCTCCCTTTCACTATTTGGGGGTCTGTAGTATACACCCAGTAGTGTGACTGCCCCTTTTTTATTTCTAAGCTCAATCCATAACGCCTCGTTTGTTGATCCATTTAGTATATCATCCCTTCTCACAACTGGAATTGATTCTTTAACCATTAGTGCTACCCACCCTCCTTTTTTATCTCCTACTCTATCGTGTCTGAAGACTCTATAACCAGGGATATTAAGCTGCCAGTTTTGTCCCTCCTTTAGCCAGGTCTCCATTATAGCAATGACATCTTGCTGCCATGTGTCTACCTGTGCCCTTAACTCATCTACCTTGTTTGTCATACTCCTTGCGTTGAAGTATAAACAGTTTAACCCCATCAATTTCCCTTGCTGGGCACTTTGTAAACTTTGCTTCTCCTGTAACTCCATGTCTATCACAACGTCCCTAGCTAATGTTCTACCTCCATTTTTCTGATTTAAACCGGCCCAACTGATTCTACTCCTATCCCCCTGCCACACTAGTTTAAATATTCCCCAACAGAACTAGCAAAAACCCCCGCAAGGACACTGGTCCCAGCTCTTCTTTGAATTGTGCCATGGGATTGTTTACATCAACTTAGAGGGAAGATGGGACCTTGGTTTAATATCTCATCAGATGACACCTGTGACAGTGAAGCACTGAGACAGAACCGGAGTGTCAGCCTGGAACATGTGCTCAAGCTTCTAGGGTGCGGCTTGAACCTAAAAACATATCTTTCAGATGAGAATGCTACTTAGTGAGCCACGGTTGACATACCTGCTGCATGTATGAACTTTTGTGGGCATGAATGTTTGGGAAAGGTGTGTTCTTTGTGCTGTAGCCTCTCTCATGGATAGACTCAAGATCAGAATTGCTGCAGGGTTACCTGAGAAAGAACTTGGCTGTGTTATGATAACTCAATCCCTCCAGGCTTCACAAAGACTAGAGAGTGGACACCCGAGCTGGAGCTAGCCTGAGAGTGCAGAATGCTGATGCTGGGTCCCCCACAAAGCCCACTCACCTTGGTGTATGACATTAAAATAAACTTTAGCTGTGAAGTCTGTTCCCACTGTGAAAGGAATTCTAATATCACCATGTTTGAGTTTTAGGAACATTGGAACAGAAGGAGGCCATTCAGTCCCTTGTTTCTGTTCAGATATTCAATTAGATCCTGACTGATCTAACACGTTCTTATTACCTGTCCATCAAAACCCATGGGGTTAAGTCGGATAACACCTGAAAACAGAAGGAAGGACTGTTGTACACAATTAACCCTCAGCCGTTCACGCTATCACTGGCAGAACGGTAAATCCATGCTGAATCCATGACTCGATTGCTGCATACAGCCAATGCTCCTCAGACTGTTCTTTGGCTGTGCGCAACAAGAAGCCTGATAGTGAGTGGATGCTGCTACCCAAAACATCGAAGCTGGAATATGTGATGGGGGATCGTTGTGAGCTTAATCTGCTGTGAAAGATTAAAGAGTGACTGAAGATGTAAGAGACCGCATATCAAGAGTGAATAAGGATGTGGGAAGTGTGCATTGAGAGTGACTGAAGATATAAGCAAGCATGCACTGAAAGTGATTGAAGATGAGAGAGCATGTACTGTGTGTGGCTGAAGATGTGAGCGAGCGTGTATCGAGAGTGATTGAAGCTGAGAGTGCGTGGACCCAGAGTGACTGAAGAAGTAGGAGAGCACGGGTCGAGAGTGAAGATATTAGATAACATACATCAGGAGTGACTGAAGATGTGAGAGTGCGTGGACCAAGAGTGAAGACGTGAGAGAGCGTGCATGGAGAGCTTGTTGTGCTTTGTGTAACCTTGTTTCATTCTCCAGTCATGTTGAATTCCCAGAGGAAGTCCTACCTGGCCACCTATATCAGGAAGCAACGTTGCAGTGCAAAATTTTAAATTAATAAAAAGATTCTTCAGTAAACGTAGCCAAATACAGGAAAGCTCCAAAAACATGCCCAATTCCTCAAGATGCCAGAAGAAATAATCCTGCAACTAATGTGTAAGTAGTTTGTGATCAAAACCAGCTCCGTTGGGTAGGACATAGTGTTTGTATGCCTGACACCAGACTCACAATGCAGCTGCTCTACTTGGAATTTGGGTCTTGGCAGGGGACTCCCAGGAGGACAGCAGAAACCCTTCAGAGACGCTCTGAAGTGATCAAACGTCACCAGTTCATGTCAGCCCCTGGCTTGTGACCAACTAAAATGAGGAAGATTTATTCAGGAAGGCACTGAACACATCAAAATACTTTGTCGGAGGAGAAGTTGAGGCGTAAGAGGGAGTGCGCAAACCTCCGAACATCTCATCTACCCAATCCTCCAAGCAACACCTGTCCTGCCTGTGGCAGAATCTGCAGGTTGCACAGTGGATTTGTTAGCCCTCTCCGAACCCATCGAACCAGATTGGAAACAAGTCATCCTCGATCCCGAGGGGCTCTCTAAATATAGCTGGAGAGAGAGAGGGTAGGAGGGGGCGGTGGGCAGTCCTTCATACTGCTGAGCATGTGTCAGTTGCATAAGGTTGAGGCGGCATAGGTAGGAGCATGCTGGAAGCAAAATGGCGGTGCTGGTGTCAAATCAGCACACTGATTAAACAGTTTTTAAGGTGTATGCACACAAACCTGTTTAACAAGGTGGCATCAGAAGTGTATTGTGGACACCATTTTTGAGCATTAGGAAGCCACATGAAAGCTAAAATAACTGGTGATACAGAGCTTAGTTTTGAAGGGATCTATTAAATTTCCCTTTCCATTCTCTGCTCTCAAGTGAAAATCTATGCTCAAAGCAAAGCCCAAATAGAGACATGAACCCCAAACTTTAAGATGAAAAGTCTGATGGTTTCCTGCCTGAGCTGTCTGAATCCATGTAGTTTTGTTTTCGGTGTACCTGTGAACCTTTTCCCTGTCCTGTTTTATGAAACAGTGATCTACAACATGGTTTTATATTTACCAGTTCCTGTTTGTGGCTGGTTATTTAGGTTTGTGTTTGTATCTGCTGCATGTTGATGCCCTGCCTCTTACATAGCTCTCCCTTGTTGACAGTGAAGGGGAGTGGGACTTTTACTGGTGTGACATCAGCTGGCTGCGAGAGAACTTTGGCTACACATATATGGATGAGCATGTTCGTGTCTGTCACTTTCGCAATCACTACGAGGTATGAAAGTCGAATCCTACTATTCCCTAGCATAATAGAAATAATCACCACAAAATGGAGCTGGTCAGAACAATCCTGATTTAAAAATAACGGGGGACATTGATTCTGGGCACTGGCCGTAGATGGGCAGTAATGAATTATGCACCCACGTGCCTACCCCACTCCCACCCCGTCCCCCCCCACCCCCCACCGCCATCTTGCCCTCCTCACCACCTTGAATCAACTTGCCTTTGGCATAGACATCAATTTGCAATTGCTACTTACAGGATATTGAGGAGGGGGCTGTGACCAAAAGCTTGGTCAAAGAGCTGAATTTCAAATAATATTTTAAAGGAGGAGGAGATGTTCAAATTCTTCTGTAAAACCTCCTCTAGCCCTATAATCCTCTGACATCTCTGCACTTCCATTTCTGGCCTCTCTGATTTTTAATCGCACCGCCATTGGTTGTTGTGCCTTCAACTGCTAACCTAAAATTCTGAGATGCTGTCAAACTTCTTTACGTGTCTCCTCCTTTAAGACCCTTCTAAAAACTCACTCCCCCACTGATATTTGATCACCAGTTCTAAGATTTTTTTACATGGCTCAGTGTCAAATGTTATCTGGTGATATTTCTGTGTAGCACCAAGGGACATTTTACTATGTTGATGAGAGTTAAAAAAAGAGGCTTCACATATCAATTACTAAGGGCGATTTGGACCATGTTTATCCTTCATGTCAACAGTAGTCCTATCCGCACCTACTTCAGCACTGTGTTCGTAATGAATCCTTCCATTATGTATAGGTCATAGTTAGGCAGATGTGTTGTGACGAATTGTTGCAAAGGGATACCAACACTGGTCTCTAAATCTACATGTCCAAGGTTTAGGTGTTGATACATTCTTCTTCTGCCTTTACATGGAAGCTGACACGGAAAAACTTCATGGTAAAAAACCTGAAGAGGTTTCGCAGACAGCTGGAGCGAGAGCAGGGCAAGCTGGAGGCAGCCAAATGCGACTTCTTTCCAAAGACATTTGAGCTCCCCATTGAGTACCACCTCTTTGTGGAGGAGTTCAAGAGAAACCCTGGAATTACCTGGATTATGAAACCGGTGAGAAAATACACACCAGGTAGGCACAAGGGAGGGAGGCGGATTCTCAAACACTCACACTGCCCACAGTGTACCCCAGTCGCAGCTCCCCCAGGGTAACGCCACACACTGCCCACTGTGTACCCGACTCCTGGCTCCCCCAGGGTAATGCCACACACTGCCCACAGTGTACCCCACTCCCGGCTCCCCCAGGGTACTCCACACACTGCCCACAGTGTACCCCAGTCCCGGCTCCCCCAGGGTACTCCACACGCTGCCCACAGTGTACCCCACTCCCGGCTCCCCCAGGGTACTCCACACACTGCCCACAGTGTACCCCAGTCCTGGCTCCCCCAGGGTACTCCACACACTGCCCACAATGTACCCCATTCCCGGCTCCCGCAGGGTACTCCACACACTGCCCACCGTGTACCCCAGTCCCTGTTCCCCCATGGTACTCCACACACTGCCCACAGTGTACCCCACTCCCGGCTCCCCCAGGGTACTGCCACACACTGCCCACAGTTTGTCCCTCTCCCAGCTCCCCCAGGGTACTGCCACACACTGCCCACAGTGTACCCCACTCCCGGCTGCCCCAAGATAATGGCACACATTGCCTACAGTGTACCCCTCTCCCAGCTCACCCAGGGTACTCCACACACTGCCCACAGTGTACCCCACTCCCAGCTCCCCCAGGATACTCCACACACTGCCCACAGTGTACCCCACTCCCGGCTCCCCCAGGGTAATGCCACACACTGCCCACAGTGTACCCCACTCCCGGCTCCCCCAGGGTAATGCCACACACTGCCCACAGTGTACCCCTCTCCCAGCTCCCCCAGGGTACTCCACACACTGCCCACCGTGTACCCCACTCCTGGCTCCCCCAGGGTACTCCACACGCTGCCCACAGTGTACCCCACTCCCGTCTCCCCCAGGGTACTCCACACACTGCCCACAGTGTACCCCACTCCCGTCTCCCCCAGGGTACTCCACACACTGCCCACAGTGTACCCCACTCCCGGCTCCCCCAGGGTACTCCACACACTGCCAACAGTGTACCCCACTCCCGGCTCCCCCAGGGTACTCCACACACTGCCCACAATGTACCCCACTCCCAGCTCCCCCAGGGTAATGCCACACACTGCCCACCGTGTACCCCTCTCCCAGCTCCCCCAGGTTACTCCACACACTGCCCACCGTGTACCCCTCTCCCAGCTCCCCCAGGGTACTCCACACACTGCCCACCGTGTACCCCACTCTCGGCTCCCCCAAGGTAATGGCACACACTGCCCACAGTGTACCCCACTCCCGGCTCCCCCAGGGTAATGCCACACACTTCCCACCGTGTACCCCTCTCCCAACTCCCCCAGGGTACTCCACACACTGCCCACGGTGTACCCCACTCCCGGCTCCCCCAGGGTAATGCCACACACTGCCCACCGTTTACCCCACTCCCGGCTCCCCAAGGTAATGCCACACACTGCCCACAATGTACCCCACTCCCGGCTCCCCCAGGGTAATGCCACACACTGCCCACCGTGTACCCCTCTCCCAACTCCCCCAGGGTACTCCACACACTGCCCACAGTGTGCCCCTCTCCCAGCTCCCCCAGGGTACTCCACACGCTGCCCACAATGTACCCCACTCCCGGCTCCCCCAGGGTAATGCCACACACTGCCCACAGTGTATCCCACTCCTGGCTCCCCCAGGGTAATGCCACACACTGCCCACCGGTACCCGACTCCCAACTCCCCCAGGGTACTCCACACACTGCCCACAGTGTACCCCAGTCCAGGTTCCCCCAGGGTACTCCACACACTGCCCACAGTGTGCCCCTCTCCCAGCTCCCCCAGGGTACTCCACACAATGCCCACCGTGTACCCTCTCCCAACTCCCCCGGGGTACTCCACACACTGCCGTGTACCCCAGTCCTGTCTCCCCCAGGGTAACGCCATACACTGCCCACAGTGTTCCCCAGTCCTTACTACCCCCCACATCCCTAGGTACCCCACACACTGTCCAAAATGTACCCCAGACCTTGCTCCCCCTGGGTACCCCACACACTAACCATAAGGTACACCGGTCCTTGCTCCCCCCCCAGCTCCTGGAAGCTCCCTGCCCCCACCCCAGTATCCCACACACTGTCCATAATGTACCCAGACCATGTGCTCCCCCCCCCCACCCCATCCCCCCACCCCAGTACCCAACACACTGCCCATAATGTACCCCAGACCCTGCTGCCCCTGGGTACTCTACATTTTGTCCATAATGTACCCTAGCTCTGCTCCCCGATGCCCCCTCCCACCCCACCCTGGTACTCAACACACTGCCCATAATGTACCCCAGTCCCTTCTCCCCCCGGGTACCCCTCACGCTGTTCACATTGTGACCCACGGAATGGGGATTGTATGTTCAGTCAGTATGAATAGACATACTCCACCAATCATCACCAAATTCTGTCTATAGCTATCAATAGCCAAAACACTCATTTCAAGTGAAGCAGCATTTCACGTGCGCTTCCCTCACCTTAGTCTACTGCATTCGTTGCTCCCAATACGGTTTCCTCTACATTGGAGAGACCAAACGCAGATTGGGTTACCGCTTTGCAGAACACCTTCGGTCTGTCCGCAAGCATTACCCAGACCTCCCTGTCGCTTGTCATTTCAACACACCGCCCTGCTGTCATGCCCACATGTCCGTCCTTGGCTTGCTGCATTGTTCCAGTGAAGTTCAACGTAAACTGGAGGAACGGCACCTCATCTTCTGACTAGGCACTTTACAGCCTTCCGGCCTGAATATTGAGTTCAACAATTTTAAATCATGAACTCCCTCCTCCATCCCCACCCCCTTTCCGATTTTCCCCCTCCTTTTTGTTTTTTCCAATAATTTATATAGATTTTTCTTTTCCCACCTATTTCCATTATTTTTAAATATATTTCCATCCATTGTTTTATCTCTACCTTTTAGCCTTTTTCGATTCCTTCACACCACCCCCACTAGGGCTATCTGTATCTTGCTCGTCCTGCTTTCTAACCTTAATTAGCACATTCCTTAGATAATATCACCACCTTCAACACCTTTTTGTCTGTGACTACTTTTGGTTATCTCCACCTATCACTGGCCCTCTATCCAGCTCTTCTTGTCGCACCCCCCCCCCACCCAACCCTTAAACCAGCTTATATTTCACCCCTTTTCTATTTTTCCTTAGTTCTGTTGAAGGGTCATGCTGACTCGAAACGTTAACTGTGCTGCTCTCCACAGATGCTGCCAGACCTGCTGAGTTTTTCCAGGTATTTTTGTTTTTGTTATGAATAGACAGTACATTTTTTGCTGCTAGAGTAAGAGAAGCTGAGAAATTGGTGAACAGTGTGAGTATCAGTACAGTCCAAAGTCACCTCAGTGAGTGACCAGTTGCACTATGAGCCTGCTGAATTCGAGCAACTATACATCAGCCAACGAAGTTTCAGACAGAATGATGTATTCCACTCAACCTGTACCCAGCCAGGGAAAGGTAGGGATTTCACATCTCACTCTTGATCACAGCTTAGTAGCTGACAAAGCATTTCTGTTCTTTTTAGGTTGCAAGGTCACAGGGCAAAGGCATCTTTCTTTTCCGAAAACTCAAAGATATCATGGAGTGGAGAAAGGTAATATTCTGCTTGTAATAATATAGATATTGCTTCCATATAGAGCAAGGCTGTGAAATTCATCCCCCGAATGCCCTTTTTCTCTGTGCTGTGGGTAAAATTCATCCAGATGGCAGTCAGCAGCACCTAGAAGAGAGTGTGAGAGAATGACCTTGGGACTGACAGTCAGCAACACCTAGAGGAGAGTGCAAGAGGAGGACCCTGGGACAGGCAGTCAGCAGCACCTAGAGGATCTAATCTATCAAGAGGATCTAGCATCTAGTCTATACTCAGGCAGGAGTAAGGGTAAAATAAAAGCAAGGGCCCATATTCCATTAAGTTAAGATATGTCTGGGGAGCTCAGTCCCATGATTTGCATGTCCTGTGCTATGTGGGAAATCCTAGACACTCCTGGTGGTCTGGACGACCAAGTGTGCAGGAGGTGCCTCCGACTGCAGCAGCACAAGCTCTGGGTTCTGGAGCTTGAGTGGCAGCTGGGGGCACTATAGTACATTCACGAGGTTGAGGGGTTCGTGGATAGCATGTTTCAGGGCGTGGTCACCCCGCAGCTTAAGGAAGTGCAAGCAGAGAAGGAATGGGTGACCGCCAGACAGAAGAAAGGGACCAGGCAGGTTGTGAGGGAATCCTCGAGTGCATCTCGCCTGCAAACTGTTTTTCGGCCTTGGAAAACGCTAAGAGTGACGGTTCCTCTGTGGAGGCCAACCAGAGCCAAGGCCATGGTACTGTGGGTGGTCCAGCTGCTCAAGTGGGGGGCGGGGGGAGGAAATGTGGAATGGAAATAGTAGTAGAGGATTCATTAGTGAGGGGAGTAGACAGGTGCTTCTGCGGCCGTACATGTGACACCAGGGTAGCATGTTGCCTCCTGGGTGCCAGGGGCAAGGATGTCACGGAACGGCTGCAGGGCATTCTGAAGTGGGAGGGCGAACAGCCAGAGGTCGTGGTCCATGTTGGGACCAATGACGTAGGAAGATAGAGAAATGAGCTCCTGCAAGCAGAGTTTAGGGAGTTAGGTAGGAAATTGAAAAGCAGGACTTCAAAGGTCGTAATCTCCAGATTACTCCCAGTGCCCTACAGTAGTGAGTCTAAGAACAGAAGGATAGAGCAGATGAATGCGTGGCTGGAGAGATGGTGCAGGAGGGAGGGCTTTAGATTTCTGGGGCATTGGGACTGTTTCTGGGGGAGGGGGGACCTGTACACGTTGAATGGGTTACACCTGAACAGGAATGGGACCAACATCCTTGCGGGGAGGTTTGCTAATACTGTTGGGGCAGATTTAAACTAAATTGTCAGGGGAATGGGATCCTGAAAAGTAGTTCAGAAGGGAGAGAAGCTGAGATGGAATTAGAATTTATGGACTTATAAGTGAGTCTAGAAGTGAATCTAGGCTAGATAAGAAAGAAGTGAGTTTAGCAAGGTTAAATGGAATATATTTTAATACAAGGAGCCTGAGGAATAAGACAGATGAGCTGAGGGCACAGAAAGGCACGTGGGAGTGTGATATCATAGCTATGACTGGGACTTCGCTAAAAGAAGGGCAGGATTGGCAGCTCAACATTCCTGATTATGGGCGATAAAAGAGGAAGGGGAGATCGCAATATTGATCAAGGAATCAATTATAGCAGTCAGGAGGGATGATATTTTGGAAGGATCATCAAATGAGGCCGTATGAGTAGAAGTAAAAAAACACAAAAGGGGCAAACACACTGTTGGGTGTATACTATAGGCCCCGAGTCAGGGAGAGATAGAGGATCAGATATGTAATCAAATTTCAGAGAAGTGTAAGAATAATAATGCAGTAATAGTAGGGGATTTTAAATATTAACTAGGATAGTTTTAGTGTGCAAGGTAGTGAGGGAGCAAAATTCTTAAGTTGCATCCAGGAGAACTTTTTTAGCCAGTACGTAGAAAGCTGATCAAGGGAGGGGGAAGTTCTGGACCTAATATTCAGAAATGAGCCCAGGCAGGTGGAAGGCTTATCAGTAGGGAGGTTTTTTGGAGATAGTGACCATAACTCAGTTATATTTAGGATAGTTATGGAAAAGGATAAGGTTGGGATGGGAATATAAGTTCTAAACTGGGGAAAGGCTAATTTTACTAAGATGACATACGATTTGGCCCAAGTGGACTGGACGCAGCTACTTGCAGATAAAACTGTGTCAGAGCAGTGGGAGGCATTCAAGGAGGAAATAGCGAGAGTACAGGGCAGATATGTTCCTGTAAAGGCAAAGGGGGGGACCAAGTCTGGAGAACCCTGGATGTCAAGGGACATAAAGGTTAGGATTAAGAAAAAAAAAGAAGCTTATGGTAGATACCGAGGGCTCAATATGGCAGAGTCCCTAGAGGAGTATAAAACGTGCAGAGGGAAACTTAAAAAGGAAATTAGGAAAGCAAAGAGAGTGCATAAGAAAGCATTGGTGGGTGGAATAAAGGAAAACCCAAAGTATTTTTAAAAATATATGAAGAGCAAGGGAATAACTAGGGAAAGAGTAGGGCCAATTAGGGACCATTGAGATAATCTGTGTGTGGACCCGGATGATGTGGGTACAGTCCTCAATAAATACTTTGTGTCAGTCTTCACAATGGAAAAAGACGAAGCAGGTATGGACTTCAGGGTGGAGGACTGAAATATTAGAGGAAATTAACATAGATAGAGGAGGTTTCGCAGCCTTAGAAGTGGATAAATCTGCAGGTCCAGATGAGATGTATCCCAGGCTACTGAGGGAGGCAAGGGAAGAGATATCAGGAGGCCTGGCAGTAATTTTCAAACCCTCTCTGACCACGGGTCAGGTCCTAGAGGACTGCTAACATTGTCCCATTATTAAAAAAGGGAGGAAGGGTTAGACCAGGAAATTACAGGCCAGTCAGTCTAATCTCAGTGGTGGGGAAGCTACTCGAAAGAGTTCTGAGAGACAGAATATATCTGCACTTGGTGAGACACGGATTAATCAGGGATAGTGAGCATGGATTTGTTAAGGGAAGGTCGTGTTTGGCAAATTTGATCAAATTTTTTGAGGAGGTAACCAGGAGTGTTGATGAGGATTATGCATTTGATATGGTCTACATGGACTTTAGCAAGGCTTTTGATAAGGTCCCTCATGGCAGACTGGTCAAGAAAGTAAGAGCCCATGGGATCCAAAGCAAAGTGGCACGTTGGATCCAAAATTGGCTGAGAGGCAGGAAGCAGAGGATGATGGTAGATGGATGTTTCTGTGACTGACAGTCTGTTTCCAGTGGGGCTCCGCAGGGCTAGGTGCTGGGGCCCTTGCTGTTTGTGGTGTACGTAAATGATTTGGACTTAAATGTAGGGGGTACGATCAAGAAGTTCGTGGATGACACAGAAATTGGTAGGGTGGTAAATAGTGAGGAGGATAGCCATAAACTGCAGGGGGATATCAATGGACTGGTCAGGTGGGCAAATGGAACAAAAACAAAAAAATGCTGGAAAAACTCAGCAGGTCTGACAGCATCTGTGGAGAGAAAGACAGAGTTAACGTTTCGAGTCCGTATGACTCTTCAGAGCTAAGAGAAGTAAAAATATGGTGAAATTTATACCGTTTAAGGGGGGTGTGGAGCAGGTGAAGCTGGATAGAAGGCCAGTGATAGGTGGAGGCAAAGGAGAGATTGTCAAGGATGTCATAAACAAAAGGTCAAAGGGATGTTGATGGTGGTGGTACTGGCTAAAGGAGGTACTAATGGTGATATGAAGGATAGAAAGCAGAAAGTGATAATAGCTGCATGTACATAGCACTGTAGCCCCAATAACACCCCTTTGACCTTTTGGTTATGACATCTTTGGCAATCTCTCCTTTGCCTCCACCTATCACTGGCCTTCTATCCAGCTTCACCTGCTCCAACCCCCTTAAACTGTGTATATTTCACCACATTTTTACTTCTCTTAGCTCTGAAGAAGAGTCATACAGACTCGAAACGTTAACTCTGTCTTTCTCTCCACAGATGTTGTCAGACCTGCTGAGATTTTCCAGCATTTTTTGTTTTTGTTTCAGACTTCCAGCATCCGCAGTATTTTGTCTTTATCTCAGTGGCAAATGGAATTCAACTGGAAAAGTGTGAGGTAATGCACTTGGGGAGGGCTAACAAGACAAGGGATTACACTGTGAATGGTAGGACCCTGAAAAGTACTGAAGATCAGAGGGACCTTAGTGTGCATTTCCACAGATCCCTGAGGGTACCAGGGCTGGTAGATAAAATGGTTAAGAAGGCATATGGGATACTTGTCTTTATTAGCCGAGGCATAGAATACAAGAGCAGGGAAGTTATGCTGGAACTTGTATAAAATGCTGGTTAGGCCACAACTGGAGTACTGCATGCAGTTCTGGTCACCACATTATAGGAAGGATGTGATTGCACTGGAGAGGGTGCAGAGGAGATTTACCAGAATGCTGCCTGGGCTGGAGGGTCTGAGCTATGAGGAAAGATTGGAAAGGCTGGAGTTGTTTCCCTTGGAGCAGCGAAGGTTAAGAGGGGATCTGATACAGGTGTATAAGATTATGAGGGGCATAGATAGGGTGGATAGGAAGGCACTTTTTCCATTAGTAGAGGGGTCAATAACCAAGGGGCATAGTTTTAAGGTAAGAGGTAGTAGGCTAAGAGGGGAGTTGAGGAGAAATCTTTTCACCCAGAGGGTGGTGGGAGTCTGGAACTCTCTGCCTGAAAGGGTGGTTGAGTCAGAAACTCTTGTAACATTTAATAAGCATTTAGATATTCACTTGCGTTACCATAGCCTTCAGGGCTATAGGACAAGCGCTGGAAAATGGGATTAGTGTAGTCAGATCTTTGTTGACTGGTGCGGACATGATGGGCCAAATGTCCTCCTTCTGCACTGTAAACGCCTATGCCTGAGTGTATCTCCTTCGTGCCCCTTTTCTCTGTGCTGTGGGTGAAATCTGTCCTCCTAATGCCCCTTTTCTCTGTGCTGTGGGTGAAATCTGTCCTAATGCCCCTTTTCTGTGTGCTGTGGGTGAAATTTATCCTCTTAATGCCCCTTTCCTCCATGCTGTGGGTGAAATTTTTCCCCTAATGCCCCTTTTCTTTGTACTGTGGGTGCCATTTTACTCCCAAAATGGTGACCATGATGCGTTTCTGGTGCTAGTCATACCAAAGGGTATGGTGTGGGTGTTTGTGCAAGCTCTGTAACACTGATTTGACACCAATGTCGTAATTGGAGCACACTGCTCCAGCTAACATCCTGTCTTAAACACACACAGCTCAGTGTGTTCAGCAGCAGGAAAGACACCCCAGGCAGTGCTATTTAAAAGGGTTATCAAGGTGCTTTCATATTTTTCATGATTTCTACTGGCTCTTGCTCTGGTTGTTTCCAGAGTTGTTTAAAGTTACTGAAGTCTACATGGAATGGTGTGGCAGGTGCTGTAAGACTTGGTGTTGACTTAAAGGATTCATCAAAAACCACTTGCTCCCAGATGCGTGCAGCAGTTTGTATTCCTCTTGGACTACAGCATGATGGGGTTAATGGGCAGAGGCAACACAAGTACGACAAACTGCTGGAACAAAGGGGGGCAGTAGGGTTCTCTGCATGAGGCCATATTCACAGTTGAGGGATCACTGAACCTCAGTGAGGAACAATGTGTTAGATGTCAGATGACTTTTTTACTGAAACACAAAGTATATATTAAGTAACGCAAGAGTCTGTATTTTATGTCCTGCTGAGTAAAAGGCAAAAAGCTTCAGCAGCCTGTCTCCTTTTTTCAGCAATAATCAAGTTCTGTGTGACCAAACATTTTGTTGAATGGGTCTCTATCTTCTAGGATGGGAATCGTGCAGATGACACGAAGGATGAAGTTGCTGTGGAGAGTTACGTTGTACAGCGCTACATTGAGAACCCCTACCTAATCGGAGGTATTGTATCTTATCCCTCTAACAGAAAGAAATGCATGCATTTATATAGACCCTTTAACATCACCCCTCACAGGAGTATTATCAAACAAGGAGAGATGGAGAGATTTAGGGAGGCAATTCCAGAGCTTAAAAGCTTGGCAACCAACACACACACTCGCGTGCGCACTCATGTGCGTGCACTCCCGCTTCCAATCTGGCACTACTGACACAGACAGACAGACACGCCTCCAGTCCAACACTAACCTACACAGACAGACACGCCTCCAGTCTGGCACTAATTGACACAGACAGACACACCTCCAGTCCAACACTAACCTACACAGACAGACATGCCTCCAGTCTGGCACTAATTGACACAGACAGACACACCTCCAATCCAACACTAACCTACACAGACAGATACACCTCCAGTCTGGCACTAACCTACAGACAGACACACCTCCAGTCTGGTCTTAATTGACACAGACAGGTCTCCAATCCACACAGACAGACAGACACTTCTTCAGTCTGGCACTAACTGACACAAACAGACAGACACGTCTCCAGTCTGACACAGACAGACACGTCTCCAGTCTGGCATTCATCCACACAGGCAGACAAGCAGGTCTCTAGCTTGGTACTAACTCACACCGACAGACAGACACATCACCAGTACTGCAGTAACTGTCAGAGACAGACAGACATGTCTCCAGTCTGGTACTAATACACTCAGATAGAGAGACATGTCTCCCATCTGGCGTTAAGTGACACAGGCAGACACGTCTCCAGTCTGGCACTAATCCAGACAGACAGACGCGTCCCCAGTCTGGCATTAACTGACACAGACAGACACATCTCCAGTCTGGCACTAACCCAGACGGAAAGGCACGTCTCCAGTCTGGCACTAACCGACACAGACAGACACATCTCCAGTCTGGCACCCCAGATAGACACATCTCCAGTCTGGCACTAATCCACACAGAGACGTCTCCAGTCTGGCACTAATCCACACAGAGACGTCTCCAGTCTGGCACTAACCCAGATAGACACATTTCCAGTCTGGCACTAACCCACACAGAGACATCTCCAGTCTGGCACTAACCCACACACAGACGTCTCCAGTCTGGCACTAACCCAGACAGACAGACATGTCTCCAGTATAACATTAACTGACAGGGACAGACATGTCTTCAGTCTGGCACTAACCCAGACAGACACATCACCAGTCTGGCACTAACCCAGACAGACACATCTCCAGTCTGGCACTAACCCAGACAGACACATCTCCAGTCTGGCACTAACTCAGACAGACACATCTCCGTTCTGGCACTAACCCACACAGAGATATCTCTGGCCTGGCACTAACCCACACAGCGATGTCTCCAGTCTGGCACTAACCCGGACAGACAGACACATCTCCAGTCTAACATTAACTGACAAGGACAGACAGGTCTTCAGTCTGGCACTAACCCAGACAGACAGACACCTCTCCAGTCTGGCACTAACCCTGACAATACAGACATGTCTCCAGTCTGACACTAACTGACACAGACAGACACATCTCCAGTCTGGCACTAACTCAGACAGACACGTCTCCAGTTTCCCACTAACTGACACAGACAGACATGCCTCCAGTCTGGCACTAACCAAGACAGACAGACAGACACGCCTCCAGTCTGGCACTAACCAAGACAGACAGACAGACAGACACGTCTCCAGTCTGGCACTAACCCGCACAGAGACGTTTCTGGTCTGGCACTAACCCGCACAGAGACGTCTCTGGTCTGGCACTAACCCGCACAGAGACATCTCCGGTCTGGCACTAACCCAGACAGACACATCTCCAGTCTAACGTTAACTGACAGGGACAGACATGTCTTCAGTCTACCGTTAACTGACAGGGACAGACATGTCTTCAGTCTGGCACTAACCCAGACAGACAGACATGTCTCCAGTCTGGCACTAACTGACACAGACAGACACGCCTCCAGTCTGGCACTAACTGACCCAGACAGACACGCCTCCAGTCTGGCACTAACTGACACAGACAGACACGCCTCCAGTCTGGCACTAACTGACACAGACAGACACGCCTCCAGTCTGGCACTAACTGACACAGACAGACACGCCTCCAGTCTGGCACTAACTGACACAGACAGACACGCCTCCAGTCTGGCACTAACTGACACAGACAGACACGCCTCCAGTCTGGCACTAACTGACACAGACAGACACGCCTCCAGTCTGGCACTAACTGACACAGACAGACACGCCTCCAATCTGGCACTAACTGACACAGACAGACACGCCTCCAGTCTGGCACTAACTGACACAGACAGACACGCCTCCAGTCTGGCACTAACTGACACAGACAGACACGCCTCCAGTCTGGCACTAACTGACACAGACAGACACGCCTCCAGTCTGGCACTAACTGACACAGACAGACACGCCTCCAGTCTGGCACTAACTGACACAGACAGACATGCCTCCAGTCTGGCACTAACTGACACAGACAGACACGCCTCCAGTCTGGCACTAACTGGCACAGACAGACACGCCTCCAGTCTGGCACTAACTGACACAGACAGACACGCCTCCAGTCTGGCACTAACTGACACAGACAGACACGCCTCCAGTCTGGCACTAACTGACACAGACAGATACGCCTCCAGTCTGGCACTAACTGACACAGACAGACACGCCTCCAGTCTGGCACTAACTGACACAGACACGCCTCCAGTCTGGCACTAACTGACACAGACACATCTCTCGTCCAGCACTAACTGACACCGACCTTACTCTCAACTGCTCTTCTAATATTATTGTAAAACCCCTTTGTGTCGCTCTCTGCAAGTCTCTTTTCATATTCCATTTTGCAGTAATCATTAGCTTCTTTGTGTTATTCGGTTAGTCTTTATATCTCTTCTAATCTCCATACTATTCTGTGTACACTTGTATATTGTTTCTTTAATGTTAGCTCTCATCTCTTTTGTCGAACATGATTGTTTTATTTGCTGAGCGGATCTCTTGCCCTTTAGCGATATATACTGATGCTGTATTAAGTTAAATGTTTTGAACCTCTCCCACTGTTCATCTGTGGTTTGAACTAGCAAGGGTTCTGACCAACAGTCCCTGTCTCACACTGTTAGTTTGCCTTACCAAAATCTAAAACCCTATCTATTGTATTAAGTTGCTGCTTTTCAAACCTAACATTGATTTCAACCACATTCTGATCTTTTGGTTAATAATTGAACAGTAAGGGAATATATCTGCAAATGTGGATTTTTCTCCTGCAATAGATCACAGCTCAATTAATAAATTAAAAACTGAGACCAATTGGTTTTGTTAAACAAATGGAACCAAGGTGGGTAGATGGAGTTAAGATAGAATCAGAAAGTTAAAGCACAGAAGGATGCCATTCAGCCCATCGTGTTTGTGCTGCCACTTTGTCTGTAATTCTGTAATACCCCATCTTCAAGTACCTATCCAATTTCCTTTTAAAATTATTCATGGAATAAGCTTTCACCACCTTTTCCAGAAGAGCATTTCAAACCTCAGCAACCTCTGAAAAATGTTCTGATCTCCCCTCGGGATAGTTTGTAAATGATTTCAAACCTATGACCTCTAGTTATTGACCCATACACTAGAGGAAAGACTTTTTCCCCTATTCACTCTAGCAGCATTTCTCATCATCGTGAAAACCTCCATTAGGCCATTTTTTAACCTTCTCTGTTCCAAGGAGAACTATTCTACCTTTTCTACTCTCTCATTATAACTAAAGTGCCTCAACCCTGGAGAAGTCCTGGTAAAATTCCTCTGTGCCCTGTTAGGATCCCTGTGGATACCAGCAAACTAAAAGAACTAATTGTATCAGATGACCCCCAACAAGAAAACCACATGGACAAGATTTCACTTTTATAACTTTGCTTTAACAACTAAGCTAAAATCAATATAAATTAAACATAAATTAACAGACAAATTGTGGTTATATAAACTATAAACTAAATAGCAAATATAACAAAGATAGATCTCTCAGATTTACTGGGCAGTCAGTCCACTCAGAAAATATGGCACCAGTTTCAGCCTCAAAATCTTTCAAAACTCTAATCCCTCCGGTAGATTTCCAACTCCTTCACTTTGAGACTTTCGCCCCCAATTCTCTCCAACAGCAGCTTTACTCCACCCGAGTTCTATGGGTACAATTTTCACCAAAACACACATTTTTCCAGATCCCTGTCAGCTCAGCCCCAAGATCCAGCCTCCTTGGTCTTTTTCCAGCTACACTACAACCACCTCCTCCTCCTCCTCCTCCTCCTCCCTGAGCTTGGTCAAGTGGACCCCATTTCCACCACAACCACGGGTCACATGGGTCCAGTTTCATGCACTTTTGGAGGCAGGGCCAAGGTCCCAGCAATGCCTACTCTCTACTGCACCTTGACACATTGGTCTTCACAGTGACAGGCTGCCACCTGGCCCAGGTCCACACAACAGCACTGAAGCTGAACCAGAGATTTGGGTGGTGTGCCCAGTCTTCCCCTGCTCTATCATCACAGACTCCCTCATGTCTATTTCTCAGACCTATGCGTTTTTCCTAAAATATGGTGCCCAGAATTGCACACAATACTCTGAGGCCTAGCTGGGTGATTTATGTAGTTGTGGCATCATCTCTTTGCTTTTATACCTACGCTTTTATGCATAAAAAAGTAATTCATGCTGTTTTTAACCACCTTATTCATTCCTGGGATGTGGGCATCGCTGGTAAGGCCAGCATTTATTGCCCATCCCTAATTGCCCTTGAGACGGTGGTGGTGAGCTGCCTTCTTGAACCGCTGCAGTCCATGTGGCACTGGAACACCCGCAGTGCTGTTAGGAAGGGTGCTCTAGGTTTTTGACCCAGTGACAGCAAAGGAACAGCAATAGTTCCAAGTCAGGATGGTGTGTGACTTGGAGGGGAACTTGCAGGCAGTGGAGATGTGTCCGTTGCCCTCATCCCTCTAGGTGGTAGAGGTCATGGGTTTGGAAGGTGCTGACGAAGGAACCTTGGTAAGTTCCTGCAGTGCATTTTGTAGCTAGCCTGCCCTGCTGCCGCTGTGTGTCGGTGGTGGAGGGAGTGAATGTTTGTGGATACGGTGCCAATCAAGCAGGCTGCTTTGCCCTGGTTGGTGTCAAGCTCATCCAGGCAAGTGAGGTGTATTCCATCACACTCTTGACTTGTGCCTTGTAGATGGTGGGCTGGCTTTAGAGAGTAAGAAGGTGAGTTACTGGTCACAGAATTCCCAGCCTCTGACCTGCTCTTGTGGCCACAGTAACTGTATGGCTAGTCCAGTTGATGTTTGGGCTTTAAGCAATGATAATGCTGTTGAATGTCAAGGGGAGATGGTTAGATTCTCTTACACAACATCCTGACTTGGATTCTCTCTTGTTAGAGATGATCATTAGTGCCACACAATTGTCAGGCAATGTTACTTGCCACTTAATCACCCAAGCCTAAATGTTGTCTAGGTCTTGCTGCATATGGGCACAGACTGCTTCATTATCTGAGGAATTGCGAATGGTACTGATGACCGAAATCATCAGTCAACATCCCTCTTCAACCTTGTGATGGAAAGAAGGTCATTGATGAAGCAGCTGAAGATGGTTGGGCCTAGGACCCTACCCTGAGGCACTCCTGCAGTGATGTCTTGGAATTGAAGTGATTGACCTCCAACAACCACAACCATTTTCCTTTGTGTAAGGTGTGAACTGAACCAATGGAGAGTTTTCCTCCTGATTTCCATTGTCTCCAGTTTTGCTAGGGCTCCTTGATGCCACACTCGGTCAAATGAGGCCTTGACGTCAAGGAAGTCACCTTCACCTCACCACTTGAAACTCTTTTTGGACCAAGGCTGTAATGAGGTCAGGTGCCAAGTGGCCCTGATGGAATCCAAACTGAGCGTCAGTGAGTAGGTTATTGTTGAGAAAATGCTGCTTGATAGCAAATTCAATGACACCTTCCATCATTTTGGTAATGATTGAGGGAAGCTTGTTGGAACAGTAATTGGCCAAATTGGATATGTCTTGCTGTATTTTGGAAAGGACGTACCTGGGCAAAACACTGAGGAAACTGACTTCTGAAGAACTGAGATACTAAAATAGTTTTAATTAGCTTGTTACTAATTCACTAAAGTCCCTGGAAATTCTCTCCATCATCCCAAGTCCAATGGAAACTGACACCTTTTGAATTTCAGCAGCAAAAAAACGAACAAATTAAGACTTGCCTATTCCCAATCCACTCACTCCACAGCAATGTTATCACTGTGGAATTTTTTTCTCAGGTTTCCGTGTTTAGCTTTCATTCTAACTCTGACCTATGTCTGTTCTCGCTGATCTCTGCTGCTCATTCTCCCACTTATCTAATGTTCTTTGATACTGTTTGCTCCCAGGCCCATATTCTCCATTGTCTCCCACTGATACAGATCAACCAAGATCTTATTAAATTGTGAAACAGGCTCGAGGGGCTGAATGATGTACTCCTACTCACATGTTTCTGACACGGCACTGACTCTCTCGGACAGGTCTCCAGTCGTTTACTAACACACTCTCATATAAACGTGCGTGCACACACACACACACACACACACACACACACATATACATACACACGTATATATATACACACACACACACATATATATCTCCAGTCATTCACTAACACACATGCAGACTGATAGGTGTACAGTGCCTTTGCCAGCCTTTCCTCGGTTAGTTGATGTCAATTGGAAAGAGCCTTGATACTCTGGCTGAGGCTCCACCTCTTGGCCCCTGTATACTGTGCCTATTCCAGTACACAATTTGTCATCCTTTCAAACCTCCAGCTCCTCATGTGTCATGTAAGCCTTTACATTTACGTACAATTGTTTGTACAAAGTTTGCTAATGAGACCTTTGGTTATTTGCAGGGAGGAAGTTTGATCTGCGAGTCTATGTATTGGTGACGTCTGTAAGTAGACTTTCTTTCTGAAGGCCCTCTCATGTTGGGTATCTCTCAAACAGAGAGAACACTCACCAGTTTTAAAGCATGGGATTAGTTACAAAGTGCTGTCACATATTTGACATTATGAGGAGCCTTTCCTGATGTCTGACTTGGTAATACCATTTCATGTTTATTTTCATAATGGATTTGTAGAAGGCTTGTGCAAAAAGTGAACTTTTAAACAGGATATCAGGACACAAGCCTGATGCCCAGCTGACATGGGAAGATTAGTGGCAGATTCTGAACCCACAGTCTTGGGTGGGTCTGTGTAAAAATGCACTCAGTCTGGATGTGTTTGTGTCGAACAAGTGAAGTTACAATCAGGACCTGCACACAAAACTGTTTTTACAGCCAATAATTATTCCACTTGCAGTGAATAATCATTGAATTCCCAACCAATCTCCTCAAAATTGTACAAGTTACCACAAAAAATTGATTATTTTACAATAATATCATGTAGCATGTACACCACATAATCACAACGAGAGTGTCCTGAGTGGGTCTGTTGCCCCTTGTGAAGTGGGTTTCTGATTCGTTTGTTGAGTCTTGCACTGAATGGACAAATTTGGGTTGTTTGCACCATCTCTGGTAGAGTTTTGAGGAGCCGTTAATTTATTCATTCAATGGATGTGACAATCACTGAAAAGGTCAGCATTTATTACCCATCCCTAATTTCCCTTGAGAGGTGGTTGTGAGCCACCGCCTTGAACCACTGCAACCCCTGTGGTGTAGGTACACACAATGCTGTTAGGGAGGGAGTTTCAGAATTTTGATCCAGAGACAGTGAAGGAACAACAATACAAGTCAGGGTGGTGTGTGACTTGGAGGGGAACTTGCAGGCTGTGGTGTTCCCATGCATCTGCTGCCCTTGTTCTTCTAGGCGGTAGAGGTTGCAGGTTTGGAAGGTTCTGTTTAAGAAGCCTTTGATGAGTTACTGCAATACATGCTGTATATAGTACACACTGCTGCCACGGTGTGTCAGTGTGGGAGGGATGTTTAAGGTGGTAGATAGGATGCCAATCAAGCAGACTGGTTTGTTCTGGATGATGTAAAGCTTCTGGAGTGTTGTTGGAGCTGCACTCATCCAGGAGTATTCCATCACACTCCTAACTTGTGCCTTGTAGATGATGGACAGGCTTTGGGGAGTCAGGAGGTGAGTTACTCGCCGCAGGTTTCCCAGCCTCTGACCTACTCTTGTAGCTGCAGTATTTATATGGCTAGTCCAGTTCAGTTTCTGGTCAATGGTAACCCCCCGGATGTTGATGGTGGTAATATTAAATGTCAAATGTCAAGGGAAGATGGCTAGATTCTCTCTTGTTGGCATGGCCATCTCCTGCACTTATGTGGCATTGAAACTTATGTGACCATGAAACCATTGTCGATTGTCATAAAAACGCTTATGGATAGTCCACTCAGTTTCTGGTCAATGGTAATCCCCAGGATGTTGTTAGTGGGGGATTCAGTGATGGTAGTGCTATTGGATGTCAAGGATATGGTTAGATCCTCTCTTGTTGGAGACGGTCAGTGCCTGGCACTTGTGTAGCGCGAATGTTATTTGCTGTTTGTCAGCCCAAGCCTGGATATTGTCCAGGTCTTGCTGCATTTGGACATGGACTGCTTCAGTATCTGAGCATTCACAAATGGTGCTGAACATTGTGCAATCATCAGCGAACATCCCCACTTCTGACCTTATGATGGAAGGAAGGTCATTGATGAAGCAGCTGAAGATGGGTGGGTTGAGGACACTACCCTGAGGAACTCCTGCAGTGATGTCCTGGAGCTGAGATGACTGACCTCCAACAACCACAACCATCTTCCTTTGTGCTAGATATGACTCCAACCAGGGGAGAGTTTACCCCCTGATTCCCATTGACTCCAGTTTTGCCAGGATGCCTTGATGCCACATTCGGTCAAATGCGGCCTTGATGTTAAGAGCAGTAAGTAGTTGAGTACAATTCTGCTGCTGCTGACGGCCCATAGTGCCTCATGGTTGCCCAGTCTTGAGTTGCCAGATCTATTCGAAATCTATTCAAAAGCTATCCCATCAATCTCATAGGCATGGAAACTTCCTGCTGACTACCACCGCCGGTCTACCACCAACGCCCCCCCCTCTTACACCCCCTTCAGCTGATGAATCAGTGCTCCTCCATGTTGAACACCACTTGGAGGAAGCACTGAAGGTGGCAAGGGCGCAGAATGTACCCTGGGTGGGGGGACTTCAATGTCCATCGCCAAGAGTGGCTCGGCAGCACCACTACTGACCCAGCTGGTCGAGTCCTAAAGGACATAGCTGCTGGACTGGGTCTGCGGCAGGTGGTGAGGGAATCAACAAAAGGGAAAAACATACTTGACCTCATCCTCACCAACCTACTTCATGTAGATGTATCTGTCCTTAACAGAATTGGTAGGAGTGAGCATCGCACAGTCCTTGTGGAGACAAAGTCCCGTTTTTACATTGAGGATACCCTCCATCGTGATGTGTGGCACTACCACCGTGCTAAATGGGATAGATTTCAAACAGATCTAGCAACTCAAGACTGGGCATCCATGAGGTGCTGTGGGCCATCAGCAACAGCAGAATTGTACTCAAGCACAATCTGTAACCTCATGGCTTGGCATATCCCCCACTCTACCAGTACTATCAAGCCAGGGGATCAATGAAGAGTGCAGGAGGGCATGCCAGGAGCAGTACCAGGCGTACCTAAAAATGAGGTGTCAACCTGGTGAAGCTATAGCACAGGACTACTTGGATGCAAAACAGCATAAGCAGCAAGTGATAAACAGAGCTAAGCGATCCCACAACCATCGGATCAGATTTAAGCTCTGCAGTCCTGCCACATTCAGCCGTGAATGGTGGTGGATAATTAACCAACTTACTGGAGGTGGAGGCTCCACAAATATCCCCATCCTCAATGATGGGGGAACCCAGCACATCAGTGCAAAAGATAAGGCTGAAGTACGAGCTACAATCAGTGGATGATCCATCTTGGCCTCCTCCGGAGGTCCCCAGCATCACAGATGCCAGTCTTTAGCCAATTTGATTCACTCCACGTGATATCAAGAAACAGCTGAAGGCACTGGATACTGCAAAGGCTGTGGACCCTGACAATATTCCAGCAATAGTACTTGAGACATGTGGTCCAGAACTAGCTGCACACTTAACCAAGCTGCTCCAGTACAGCTACAACTCTAGCATCTACTGACAAAAAACAGTAACAAGGCTGAGGATTCGGAGTGTTTTAGAAGCCAGCAAGAGGCCACCAAAAAGTTGATAAAGGGAAAAAGATAGAATATGAGAGTAAACTAGCCAGAAATATAAGTCTGACAGGATGCACAGAGTGGCAGGTTGTAACTAGTGGAGTGCCACAAGGGCCAGTGTGGGGGCACCAACTATTTACAACTTATATCAATGACTTAGATGAAGAGACAGAGAGTCATGTATCTAAGTTTGCTGATGATACAAAGCTAGGTAGGAAGGTAATCTGTGGGGACGACACAGAAATGCTGCAGAGATATAGACAGGTTAAGTGAGTGGGCAACAAGATGGCAGATGGAGTAACGTGGGGAGGAGTGAGGATATTCACTTTGGTCATAAAATAGAAAAGCAGAATATTTTTGAAAAGGTGAGAAACTTCTGAGTGTTAACGTTTGAAGAGATTTAGGTGTGTTTGTAAAAGGAACACAGAAAGTTAGCATGCAGGTACAACAAACAATTAGGAAGGCAAATAGCATGTTGGCCTTTATTGCAAAGGGATTGGAGTATGGGAAGTCTTGCAACAGTTGTACAGGGTTTTGATGAGACCACATCTGGAATACTGTGTACAGTTTTGGTCTCCGTATTTAAGGAAGGATACACTTGCATTGGAGGCGATACAGTGAAGGTTCACTAGTTTGGTCCATGGGATGAGGGGGTTGTTCTATGATGAGAGGCTGAGTAAATTGGGTCTATTTTCTCTGGAGTTTAGAAGAATGAGAGGTGATCTCACTGAAACCTATAAAATCCTGACGGGGTTTGACAGGGTGGACACTGAGAGATTGTTTCTGCTGGTCGGAGAATCTAAAACATGGGGCACAGTCTCAGGATAAGGGGTCGATCATTTAGGACTGAGATTGGGAGAAATTACTTCACTCAAATGGTTGTGAATCTTTGGAATTCTTTACCTCAGAGGATGCTCCATCACTGAATATGTTTAAGGCTGGGATAGACAGATTTTGGGTATCTCAGGGAATTAAGGGAGTTGAGGAATTGGGGGGTGGAAAGTAGAGTTGAAGCCAAAGATCGGCCATGATCATATTGAATGGCGGAGCAGGCTCGATGGACTGTGTGGTCTACTCCTCCTATTTCTTGTGTTTTTTGTGAATCAGCCATAGAAATACAGTGGCTACAAGAGCAGGTCAGAGGCTAGGAGTTCTGCAGCGAGTAATTCACTTCCTGACTCCCCAAAGACTGTTCACTGTCTACAAGAACAAGTCAGGAGCGTGATAAAATATTATCAGGCATCCTGAGCATAGAGACAACCATTCTCGCATGGTAATTGTGCTGGACAGGCCACTGCATCAGAACGCCGAACACTAACCTTCCCAATTGCACTCTACTCCCAACTTATGACTGGTCAAAGATCACAGGATGGCCAGCAGAAACGTTTCAAAGACACCTTGAAAGTCTACTTCAAGAATATTGGCTTTGACCTCAGTTGCTGGGAAGAGAGTGCACTGGACCGCCCGCAATGGTGAGCCCTGCTTCAGCACATTGTAGCTGGCTTTGAAGCAAGGCAGATGATGAATGCTAAAAATGCAAGAGCAAGAAGAAAGATCAAGAAGGTGTGCAACCCCTCATGGCCCACGGACTGACTAATGACTGACTGCTGAAATGGAATGTGGATTTCCAGATTTTTTCCCGCCCTGTTAATTTTTTCCCTTAGCCTTTTACCTTTTCCCTTTTCTACCTCTTACATTGTACTAGCTTCACCACTATCTCCTACAACCTCACAGAATTGTTATGGTGCAGAAAGAGGCCATTCAGCCCGTCATGTCTGTGCCGTCTCTCCAAATGAGCATTATGACTTAGTGCCATTCTTCTGCCTTTTCCCCCATAACCCTGCACAGTATTTAGATAGAAACAATCATTTAATTCCCTCTTGAATTTCTCGACTGAACCTGCCTCTACCACACTTCGAGGCAGTGCATTTCAGACCCGAACCATTCGCTGTGTGAGAAAGTTTTTTCTCACATCGCATTTGCTTCTTTTGCAAACCACTTTAAATCTGTGCCCTCTAGTTCTCAAACTTTTTTCTGAGCAGGAACAGTTTCTCCCAATCTACTCTGTCCAGCCCCCTCATGATTTTAATCACCTGGATCAAATCTCCCCTTAGCCCTCTTCTCTCCAAGGAGAACAGTCCCAACCTCTCCAATCTATCTTCTTAACTGAAGTTTCTCATCCCTGGAACCATTTTTGTAAACCTCTTCTGCACTCTCTCCAATGCGTATGCATCCTTCCTAAAGTGTGGCGCCCAGAGCTATACACAATACTCCAGCCGGTGTCTAACTAGTGTCCTATACAAGTTAGGCATAACCTCCTTGCTCTTGAACTCTATGCCCATTTTAATAAAGCCTAGGATACTGTATGCTTTATTCCCTGCTCACTCCACTTGTCCTGCCACTTTTAATGACTTATGCATATATACACCCAGGTCCCTCAGCTCCTGCCCACCCTTTAGAGTTATACTCATTTTGTATTGTCTCCCCATGTTCTTCCTACCAAAATGAATCATGCCTCTCTGCATTGAACTTCATCTGCCATCTATCTGCCCACTCCACCAACTTATCCATGTCCTTTTGAAGTTCTATGCTGTCCTACTCAAAATTTATAATGCTTCCAAGTTTTGTATCATCCACAAATTTTGAAATTGTCCCCTGTACACCAAGATCTAGATCATTAATATATATCAGGAAAAGCAAGGGTACCAATACCAACCCCTGGGGAACTCGTCCTCCAGCCTGAACAATATCCATTAACCATTACTTGCTGTTTCCAATTACGCAGCCAGTTTTGTATACACGTTATTACCGTCCCTTTTATTCCATAAGCTATAACTTTTCTCACAAGCCTGTTGTATGGCACTGTATCAAATGCCTTTTGGAAGTCCACGTATACCACATCAACAGCATTACCTTCATCAATCCTCTTTGTTACCTCTTGAAAGAACTCCAGCAAGGTCATCGAACATGACTTTCCCTTAAATACCTGCTGGCTCTTCCTAATCAACACACATTTTTCCATGTACCTATTAATTCTATCCTGAACAATTATTTCTCGAAACTTCTCCACCACTGAAATTAAACTGACTGGTCTGTAATTGCTGGGTTTATCCTTGCAACCTTTTTTGAACAAGGCCGTAATGTTGGCAATTCTCCAGTCCTCTGGCACCATCCCTGCATCTAGGGAAGACTGAAAGATTATGGCCAATGCCCCTGCAATTTCTACTCTCTCTTCCTCCAATATCCTTCAATTCGTCTCATCCAATCCCGGTGCCACGTCAACTTTAATTACCGACAGTTTAGCCAATTCCACCTCCTTATCAGTTTTGAACCCTTCTAGTGACAGAGTTTCCTCCTATTTCACCTCGACCCAGGTAGCATCTGTTTCCTTGGTAAAGACAGGTGCAAAGTGTTCATTTAACACCTCAGCCATGCTCCCTGCCTCCATGTGTAAATCCCCTTTTTGGTCCCTAATCAGCCCTACTCCTCCTCTTAATAGCCTTTTACAAATTATATGCCTTTTAAAGACTTTGAGATTCCCCTTTATGTTAGCTGCCAGTCTCTACTCATTATCCCTCTGTGCGTCACTTATTTGCTTCTTCACCTCTCTCTAAACCTTCTGTATTCAGCTTGGTTCTCAATTGTATTTTCTACTTGACACCTGTTATAAGCACACTTTTTCTTCTTTTTCTTAATTTCGATCTCCTTTATCATCCAGGAACTTGGGAGTTGTTTGCCTTACCTTTCCCTTTTGAGGAATATACCTTGATAGTGCCCGAACCATTGCTTCTTTGAAGGTAACCCATTGTTAAACTACAGCTTTTCCCACCAACCTTTGGTCCCAGTCTATCTGGCCTAGCTCTGTTCTTGCTCCATTGAAGTCAACTCTCCCCCAGTTAATTATTCTTACCCTCTCCCTCTTTCTCTCTGAATTCCTTTTCTCTTCCTCTCTCTACTCTAGGACCGCGTGCTAAGCATCCTCCTTAATTCTTGGGACTGCCTTCGGAATATTATCTACTTAGCTGGATGAGTCCAGCTCCAACACTGAAAAAGATTGACACCAGGACAAAGCAGCCCACTTGATTGTTTTCTCATCCATCACTTTAAAAATTCACTCCCTCCACCATTAACACACAGTAGCAGCAGTGTGTACCGTCTACAAGATGCACTGCAGAAGCTCACCAAGCCTTCTTTGATGGCACCTTCCATACCCATGACCTCTACTACCTAGAAAGACAAGTGCAGCAGATGCATGGGAACACTCTCTAAGCCACACATCATCCTGATTTGGAATTATATCATCGTTCCTTCACTGTCGCTGAGTCAAAATCCTGGAACTCTCTCCCTAACAACACTATACCACATGTACTGCAGCAGTTCCAGAGGTTGCCTTAACCCCATCTTCTGAAGGATATTTCAGGATGGGCAATAAATACTGGTTGAGCCTGTAACACCCACATCCCATGAACGAATAAAAACAAAACTTATTTAAAATATTAGTTTGGCTAGAGCTGGAGTATTGTGTCTAATTCTGGGTTTCTCACTTTGGGAGCGTATGAAGGCTTTGATGAGGGTACAGAAGTGATTTACTAGAATGTTTCTCATGGGAACAAAGAAATGGCGGAGGAACTGAATAGGTACTTTGCATCAGTCTTCACAGTGGAAGACATGAGTGACATCCCCAAAGTTCAAGAGAGTCGGGGGGCAGAGGTGAGTATGGTGGCCATTACTAAGGAGAAGGTGCTAGGAAAACTGAAAGGTCCGAAGATGGATAAATCACCTGGACCAGATGGATTACACCCCAGAGTTCTGAAGGAGATAGCTGAAGAGATAGTGGAGGCGTTAGTGGTGATCTTTCAGGAATCACTGGCGTCAGGGAGGGTCCCAGGGGACTGGAAAATCGCTAATGTAACCCCCCTGTTTAAGAAGGGAGTGAGGCAAAAGATGGGAAATTACAGGCCGATTAGCCTGACGTCGGTCGTTGGTAAGATTTTAGAGTCCATTATTAAGGATGAGATTTCAGATAACTTGGAAGTGCATGGTAAAATCGGGCAAAGTCAGCATGGTTTCATCAAGGGGAGGTCATGCCTGACAAATCTGTTAGAATTCTTTGAGGAGGTAACGAGTAGGTTAGACAAAGGAGAGCCAATGGATGTTATCTACTTGGACTTCCAGAAGGCCTTTGACAAGGTGCTGCACAGGAGGCTGCTCAGTAAAATAAGAGCCCATGGCATTAGAGGCAAGGTATTAGCATGGGTAGAAGATTGGCTGTCTGGCAGGAAGCAGAGAGTGGGGATAAGGGGGTCCTTCTCAGGATGGCGGCCGGATGGAGTTCTGCAGGGGTCAGTGTTGGGACCACAACTTTTCACTTTACACATTAATGATCTAGATGAAGGAACTGAGGTCATCCTGGTTAAGTTTGCAGATGATACAAAGATAGGTGGAGGGACAGGTAGTATTGAGGAGGTGGGGAGGCTGCAGAAGGATTTGGACAGGTTAGGAGAATGGGCAAAGAAGTGGCAGATGGAATTCAACGTGGGCAAGTGTGAGGTCATGCACTTTGGTAGGAAGAATAGAGGCATGGACTATTTTCTAAATGGGGAGAGAAATCAGAAATCTGGAGTGCAAAGGGACTTGGGAGTCCTAGTCCAGGATTCTCTTAAGGTTAACTTGCAGGTTGAGTGGTAGTTAGGAAGGCAAATGCAATGTTGGCATTTATTTCGAGAGGACTAGAATATAAAAGCAGAGATGTGCTGCTGAGGCTTTATAAGGCTCTGACCAGACCACATTTAGAATGTTGTGAGCAATTTTGGGCCCCTTATCTCAGGAAGGATGTGCTGGCCCTGGAGAGGCTCCAAAGGAGGTTCACGAGAATGATCCCAGGAATGAAAGGCTTAACATATGAGGAACGTTTGAGGACTCTGGGTCTATACTCGATGGAGGTTAGCAGGTTGAGGGAGGATCTGATTGAAACTTACAGAATACTGAAAGGCCTGGATAGAGTGAACGTGGGGAAGATGTTTCCATTCATAGGAGAGACTAGGACCCGAGGGCACAGCCTCAGAGTAAAGGGAAGATCTTTTAGAACAGAGATGAGGAGAAACTTCTTTAGCCAGAGAGTGGTGAATCTATGGAATTCATTGCCACAGAAGGCTGTGGAGGCCAGGTCATTGAATGTATTTAAGACCGAGATAGATAGATTCTTGATTGGTAAGGGAATCAAAGGTTACAGGGAGAAGGCGGGAGAATTGGGTTGAGAAACCTATCAGCCATGATTGAATGGCGGAGCAGACTCGATGGGCCGATTGGCCTAGTTTCTGCTCCTATGTTTTATGGCCTTATGATGAGATTACAGTTTTGTGAATAGACAGGAGAAGCTGGAGTTGCTCCCTTAGAGCAGGGAAGGCTAAGAAGAAATGTGATAAAGGTACTAAAATGATGAAGGGTTTTAATGGAAGTAAATAAAAATGGTTTATTGGAAAATGAACTGAAAGAATCATGAAATGATTACAGAACAGAAGGAAGCCATTCAGTTCACCTTGTCCGTGCCAGATCTCTGGAAGATCAGCTCACCTACACCACACACCTACCTTTTGCCCATTGCTCTGCAAGTTCTTTTCTCTTCAGGTAATTACCTGATTCCCTTTTGAAAGCCCTGATTGAATCTTTGTGCACTATACTCTCAGGCAGTGCATTCCAGATCCTAACCATTCACTGTATACCAAAAGTTTTTCCTCATGTTACCATTGCTTCTTTCGGCAATCACCTTAAATTAGTGTCTTCTAGTTCTTGATCCTTCCGCCAATGGGAACAGTTTCTCCCTGTCTGCTCTGTCTAGATCTTTCAGGATTTTGAATAGCTCTATCAAATCTCCTCTGAACATTCCCTTCACCTAGGTGAACAGCTCGTTTCTTCAAGATGAACTGTAACTGAAGTTGCTTATCCCAGAAACCATTCTCGTTAGTCTTTTCTACAAGATCTCTAACATCTTCACACCCTTCTCAGTGCGGTGCCCAGAATTGGACACAGTACTCCAGCTGAGGCCAAAACATGTGTTTTATAAAGGTTCACCATGATTTCTTTGCTTCTGGACTCTGCCCCTATTTACGAAGCCCAGGATTCTGTATGCTTTATCAACCTGCCCTGCCAACTTCAATGATGTGTGCACATATACCCCCAGGCCCCTCTGCTCCTACACCCCACTTTAGAATTGTACCCTTTATTTAAGAATGCTTGTCTTCTTTCTTCCTACCAGAATGTATAATTCCATATTTCTCTGCATTAAACTTCATCTGCCACTTATCTGGCCATTACACCAGCCTGTCTACATCCTCCTTCCAAGTTTTCTGTCATTGACAAATTTTGAAATTGTGCCCAGTAGGCCTCTTGATTGTTGATATAGATCAACAAATGCAGTAGTCCCAACCCTGGGAAACCAGGGGGAGATAGTTGCATAGTGGTAATGGCTGAGGCTATTGCTCTGGCATTCAAATTCCACCATGACAGTTGGTGGAATTTTACTTCAATTAATAAATCTGGAATATAAAGCTAATCTCAGTAATCGATTGTTGTAAAAAGCCATCTGGTTCCGAAATCTGCCATCCTTACCCAGTCTGGCTTATATGTGGCTTCAGACCTACAGCAATGTGTTTGTTTCTTAATTGCCCTGAAATAGTCCAGCAAGCCACTCAGTTTCAAGAGCTATTAGGGATGGGCAACACATGCTGGCCTTGTCAGTGAAGCTCACATCCTGTGAATGAATAAAAAAAAGCACACTTCTTCCAGTCTGAGAAGCAAATATTCACCACTACCCTGTTTCCTGTCATTCAGTCAATTTTGTATCTATGCTGCCACGGTTCCTTTTATTCCATGGCCTTCAACTTTTCTGATAAGCTTATCGTGTGGAAGTCTTTGTACACAACATCATCCTTCACTGTTACTTCATCAAAAAACTTAAACAGGTCGGTTTTTTTTTAACCCTTCAATCCATGCTGGCTTCCCTTGATCCACATTTGTCCAAGTGACTGTTGATTTTGTTTTTAGAAGTTTCCCCACCACTGAAGTTAAACTGACTGGCCCTTTTTTGAACAAAGGTGTAACATTTGCAATTTTACAATCCTCTTCCACCATTCTTGTATCTCAGTAAAACTGGATGATTAATGCCAGTGCCATAATCCCTCTCACTTTCCCTCAGTATCCTTGGAAGCAGTCCGGGTGACTTAGAAAAGGAAGACAACCATTGGATGTCTCAAAGTGCTTTACAGCCAATGAAGTGCTTTTTGAAGTGTAGTCACTGTTGTGTAAGAAAGATGGCAATTTGAGCTCAGCAAACTCCCACAAACAGCAGTCTGATAATTAACAGATAATCCATTGTTTGTGATGTTGATTGAGGGATAAATATTAGTCAGGACACCGGGGAGAACTCCCCCACTCTTCTTCAAAGCAGTGTCATGGGACGTTTTATATCCACCCAAGCAGGCAGATGGGGTCTAGGTTTAATGTCCCACCCGAAAGCCAGCACTTCTGACAGTGCAATACCTTTCCAGTACAGCACTGGAGGGTAAGCCTTGATTTTTGTGCTCAAACCCTAGACCAAGACTTGAACCTGGAAGTTTGTGATTCAGAAGCGAGAGTGCTACCCACTGAGCCACAGCTGACACATCAAATTAATGTACATCCAGTCTATTCAATACCACCTTGACATCAATTTTTTCAGCCCATCCAGTGCCTCAACTAATAGGATTCATAACCAGGGCACAGATTTAATTTGATTCTTAAAAGAATCAGAGGTGAAACGAAAATGGGATTTTTAACACAATGTATGATAGGGTTATTGATACAAATTCAATAGAAGCTTTCAAAAGAGAATACCAGTAGGAGGAAAAAAAATCCAAGGATAAGGGGCAGAAGGTGGGGAATGGGACTGAGTGGATTGCTCTTTGAAAGAGCCCTGTGCCCTCTAATTACAGTCAGGTTGTAGTTATTGTTCAGTCAAGTGAGCTATATGTTTTCTTACATCCTATTGCTTGTCTCCCTGTATGCAGTATGTTCCTCTGAAAGCCTGGTTGTATAGAGATGGCTTTGCTCGATTTTCAAACACTCGATTTTCACTGAGCAGCATCGATGATCATTGTATCCTTTCTTGTATCTCAATAAGCCTGGGGCATTGACAAATATTGTACAGGTATAAAGTGTTATTGGTATCTCACACAGCAACCTCTAACTCTGTGCAGGCTACAGTAACCTCTGTGTAACCCACTGTAACCCACGGCAATCCCTGTGTAACTCACTGTAACCCACAGGAACCTCTGTATAACTTACTGTATCCCAATGGAACGCCTGTATAACTCACTGTAACCCACAGCAACCCCTGTGTAACTCACTGTAACCCACAGCAACACCTGTGTAACTCACTGTAACCCACAGCAAACTTTGTCTTAAACACTGTAACCCACAGCAACCCTTGTGCAACTCACTGTAAGTAGGCCATTTATAACTATTAGAAACCTCCGTTCATCTCACTGTAACCCATCGGAACCCTTGTGTATCTCATTGTGACCCAAAGCAACCCCTGTGTAACTCACCGTAACCTACAGGAACCCCTGTGTAATACACTGTTATCCATAGGAACCCCTGTGTAACGCACTGTAACCCACAGTAACACCTGTGTAACTCAGTGTAGCCCATATCAACCCCAGTTTAACGCAGTATAACCCACAGCAATCCCTGTGTAACTCAGTGTAACCCGCACGAACCACTGCGTATCTCTCTGTACCCCACAGGAAACCCTGTATAACACACTGTAACCCACAGCAACCCCTGTGTAACTTACTGAAACCGACAGGAATCTCTGTGCAACTCATTGTAACCCACAGCAACCTCTGTGTAAAACACTGTAACCCAAAGGAATCTCTGTTTAACTCTCTCTAACCCACAGCAACTGCTGTGTAACGCACTGTAGCCCACAGCAACACCTGTGTAACTCACTGTAACCCACAGCAGCCCCTCTGTAACTCACTGTCAGTCAGCAACCCCTGTGTATCTCACTGCAACCCACAGCATCCCCTGTGTAACTCACTGTAACCCACAGCATCCCCTGTGTAACTCACTGTAACCCACAGCAACCTCTGTGTAAAACACTGTAACCCACAGGAATCTCTCTGTAACTCATTGTAACCCACAGCAACACCTGTGTAACACACTGTAACCCACAGCAACGCCTGTGTAATTCACTGTAACCCACAGCAAGCCCTGTGTAATTCATGTAACCCACAGCAACACCTGTATAACTCACTGTAACCCACAGCAAACTTTGTCTTAAACTCTGTAACCCACAGCAACCCCTGTGCAACTCACTGTACCTCACATAGGCCATTTATAACTATCAGAAACCTCCGTTCAACTCACTATAACCCATCGGAACCCTTGTGCATCTCATTGTGACCCACAGCAACCCCTGTGTAACTCACTGTAACCCACAGGAACCCCTGTGTAACACACTGTAACCCACAGGAACCCCTGTGTAACACACTAACTCACAGCAACACCTGTGTAATACACTGTAATCCATAGGGACCCCTGTGTAACACACTGTAACACACAGTAACACCTGTGTAACTCAGTGTAGCCCACATCAACCCGTTTAACGCAGTATAACCCACAGCAACCCCTGTGTAACTCGCTGTAACTCACAGCAACCCCTGTGTAACTCAGTGTAACCCACAGCAACCCCTGTGTAATTCAGTGTAACCCCACAGCAACCCCTGTGTAACTCAGTGTAAACCGCAGGAACCCCTGTGTAACTCACTTTACCCCTACATTAACCTCTGTGTAACTCTCTATAACCCACAGGAACCCTGGTGTAACTCAGTGTAAGTCAGCAACACCTGTGTAACTGACTGTAACCTACAGCAACCTCTGTTTAACACAATGTAATCCAGAGGAACCCTGTATAACTCATTGTAACCCACAGCAACACCCGTGTAACTCACTGTAACTCGCAGCAACCACTGTGTAACTCATTGTAACCCACACGAACCACTGCGTATCTCTCTGTACCCCACAGGAAACCCTGTATAACACACTGTAACCCACAGCAACCCCTGTGTAACTTACTGAAACCGACAGGAATCTCTGTGCAACTCATTGTAACCCACAGCAACCTCTGTGTAAAACACTGTAACCCAAAGGAATCTCTGTTTAACTCTCTCTATCCCACAGCAACTGCTGTGTAACGCACTGTAGCCCACAGCAACACCTGTGTAACTCACTGTAACCCACAGCAGCCCCTCTGTAACTCACTGTCAGTCAGCAACCCCTGTGTATCTCACTGCAACCCACAGCATCCCCTGTGTAACTCACTGTAACCCACAGCAACCTCTGTGTAAAACACTGTAACCCACAGCAACCCCTGTGCAACTCACTGTACCTCACATAGGCCGTTTATAACTATCAGAAACCTCCGTTCAACTCACTATAACCCATCGGAACCCTTGTGCATCTCATTGTGACCCACAGCAACCCCTGTGTAACTCACTGTAACCCCCAGGAACCCCTGTGTAACACTGTAACTCACAGCAACACCTGTGTAATACGCTGTAATCCATAGGGACCCCTGTGTAACTCAGTGGAGCCCATATCAACCCGTTTAACGCAGTATAACCCACAGCAACCCCTGTGTAACTCAGTGTAACCCACAGCAACCCCTGTGTAACTCAGTGTAACCCACAGCAACCCCTGTGTAACTCAGTGGAACCCACAGCAACACCTGTGTAACTCAGTTTACCCCTACATTAACCTCTGTGTAACTCACTATAACCCACAGCAACACCCATGTAACTCACTAACCCACAGCAACACCCATGTAACTCACTAACCCATAGCAACACCCATGTAACTCATTAACCCACAGCAACACCCGTGTAACTCACTGTAACCCACAGCAACACCCGTGTAACTCACTGTAACCCATAGTAACACCCGTGTAACTCACTGTAACCCACAGCAACACCCGTGTAACTCACTAACGCTCAGCAACACCCGTGTAACTCACTGCAATCCACAGCAACACCCGTGTAACTCACTGCAATCCACAGCATACCCTGTGGAACTCACTGTAACCCACAGCATCCCCTGTGTAATTCCCTGTAACCCACATCAACACCCGTTTAACTCACTATAATCCACAGCAACACCCGTGTAACTCACTGTTCTTAACAGTAACCCCTGTGTAACTCACTGTTGTCAACAGCAACCCCTGTGTAACTCACTGTTCTCAACAGCAACCCCTGTGTAACTCACTGTTCTCAATAGCAACCCCTGTGTAATTCACTGTAACGCACAGCAACACCCGTGTAACTCACTAACCCTCAGCAACACCCGTGTAACTCGCTGTAACCCACAGCAACACCCGTGTAACTCACTATAACCCACAGCAACCCCCGTGTAACTCACTGTAACCACAGCAGCCCCCGTGTAACGCACTGTTATGCACAGCTACACCCATGTAACTCACTGTAACTGACAGCAACACCTGCATTACTCACTGTAACCCACAGCAACACCCTTATAGCTCACTGTAACTCACAGCAACACCTGTGTAACACACTGTAATCCACAGTTACACCTGTGTAACTGAGTGTAGCCCACATCAACCCCTGTTTAACTCAGTATAACCCACAGCAACCCCTGTGTAACTCAGTGTAACACACAGCAACCCCTGTGTAACTCAGTGTAACCCACAGCAACCCCTGTGTAACTCAGTGGAACCCACAGCAACACCTGTGTAACTCAGTTTACCCCTACATTAACCTCTGTGTAACTCACTATAACCCACAGCAACACCCATGTAACTCACTAACCCACAGCAACACCCATGTAACTCACTAACCCATAGCAACACCCATGTAACTCATTAACCCACAGCAACACCCGTGTAACTCACTGTAACCCACAGCAACACCCGTGTAACTCACTGTAACCCACAGTAACACCCGTGTAACTCACTGTAACCCACAGCAACACCCGTGTAACTCACTAACGCTCAGCAACACCCGTGTAACTCACTGCAATCCACAGCAACACCCGTGTAACTCACTGCAATCCACAGCATAATCTGTGGAACTCACTGTAACCCACAGCATCCCCTGTGTAATTCCCTGTAACCCACATCAACACCCGTTTAACTCACTATAATCCACAGCAACACCCGTGTAACTCACTGTTCTTAACAGTAACCCCTGTGTAACTCACTGTTGTCAACAGCAACCCCTGTGTAACTCACTGTTCTCAACAGCAACCCCTGTGTAACTCACTGTTCTCAAAGCAACCCCTGTGTAATTCACTGTAACGCACAGCAACACCCGTGTAACTCACTAACCCTCAGCAACACCCGTGTAACTCGCTGTAACCCACAGCAACACCCGTGTAACTCACTATAACCCACAGCAACCCCCGTGTAACTCACTGTAACCACAGCAGCCCCCGTGTAACGCACTGTTATGCACAGCTACACCCATGTAACTCACTGTAACTGACAGCAACACCTGCATTACTCACTGTAACCCACAGCAACACCCTTATAGCTCACTGTAACTCACAGCAACACCTGTGTAACACACTGTAATCCACAGTTACACCTGTGTAACTGAGTGTAGCCCACATCAACCCCTGTTTAACTCAGTATAACCCACAGCAACCCCTGTGTAACTCAGTGTAACACACAGCAACCCCTGTGTAACTCAGTGTAACCCGCAGGAACCCCTGTGTAACTCACTTTACCCCCACATTAACCTCTGTGTAACTCTCTGTAACCCACAAGAACCCTGCAGTAACTCATTGTAAGTCAACAACACCTGTGTAACTGACTGTAACCCACAGCAACCTCTGTTTAACACAATCTAATACAGAGGAACCCTGGTAACTCATTGTAACCCACAGCAACATCTGTGTATGTCTCTGAAACCCACAACAAAACCTGTGTAACTCAGTGTAACCCACTGCAACCTCTGTCTTAAACACTGTAACCCACAGCATCCCCTGTGTAACTCACTGTAACCCACAGCGTACCCTGTGTAACTCATTGAAACCCACAGCATCCATTGCGTAACTCAATGAAACCCACAGCATCCCCTGCGTAACTCAATGTAACCCACGGCAACCCTTGTGTAACTCACTGTTCTCAACAGCAACCCCTGTGTAATTCACTGTAACCCACAGCAACTTCTGTCTTACTCACTGGGACGCACAGCAATACCTGTGTAAATCAATGTAACACACATCAACCCCTGTTTAACTCACGGTAACCCACAGGAACCCCTGTTAAATCACCATAAGTCAGCAACCGCTATGTAACTCAATGTAACCCACAGCAACCCCTGTGCAACTCACTGTAACTCACATAGGCCATTTATAACTATCAGAAACCCCTATTCAACTCACTGTAACCCATCGGAACCCTTCTGTATCTCATTGTGACCCACAGTAACGCCTGTGTAACTCACTGTAACCCAGAGCAACACCTGTGTAACTCACTGTAACCTACAGGAACCCCTGTGTAACGCACTGTAACCCAAAGCAACACCTGTGTAACTCACTGTAACTCACATTGGCCACTTTATTTCTCTCAGTAACCTCTGTTCAACTTACTTGAACCCATAGGAACCCTTGTGTAACTCACTCTGACCCACAGCAACCCCTGTGTTACTCACTGTGACCCACAGCAATACCCGTGTAAATCAATGTAACACACATCAACCCCTGTTTAACTCACTGTAACCCACAGGAACCCCTGTTAAATCACCATAAGTCAGCAACCGCTATGTAACTCAATGTAACCCACACAACACCCGTGTAACTCACTGTAACCCACACATCCCTATGGAACTCAATGTAACCCACAGCATCCTCTGTGTAACTAACTAATCCACCGCAAACATTGTTTAAGTCACTGTTCTCAACACCAACCCCTGTGTAATTCATTGTTACCCACAGCAACACCTGTGTAACTCACTGTAACCCACAGCAACACCTGTGTAACTCACTCTAACCCACAACAACACCCGTGTAACTCACTGTAACCCATAGCAACACCCGTGTAACTCACTGTAACCCACAGCAACACCCGTGTAACTCGCTGTAACCCACAGCAACACCCGTGTAACTCACTGTATTCCACAGCGACACCCGTGTAACTCAATGTAATCCACAGGAACACACGTGTAACACACAGCAGCACCTGTGTAACCCACAGCAACACCCGTGTAACCCACTGTAGTTCACAGCAACACCCGTTAATCCCACTGTAACCCTCAGCAACACCTGTGTAAATCACTAACCCTCAGCAACACCCGTGTAACTCGCTGTAACCCACAGCAACCCCAGCGTAACTCACTCTATTCCACAGCGACACCCGTGTTACTCAATGTAACCCACAGCAACACCCGTGTAACCCACAGCAACACCCGTGTAACCCACAGCAACACCCGTGTAACCCACAGCAACACCCGTGTAACCCACAGCAACACCCGTGTAACCCACAGCAACACCCGTGTAACCCACAGCAACACCCGTGTAACCCACTGTAACCCACAGCAACACCCGTGTAACCCACTGTAACCCACAGCAACACCCGTGTAACCCACTGTAACCCACAGGAACACCCGTTTAACACACTGTAACCCACAGCAACACCCGTGTAACCCACTGTAACCCACAGCAACACCTAAGATAAAAGCTAAACACTGTGGATGCAGAAAATCTGAAACAAATACAGAAAATGCTGAAACAACTCAGCAGATGTGACAGCATCTGTGGAGGGGGAAATAGAGTGAGTGTTTCGAGTCTGTCTGACCCTTCTGCAGACCATGAACTCTCTCCTCTATCATCAACCCTTTTTTTTAATCCCTTTTTTCCTACATTCATTTTTATATTTTATCCATTTTAATTCTAATTTTTATCCATTTATCCGTGGATTTGTCCCCTTTTCTATCCCCACTTATTTCCCATTTTCCATCCTTTTTTTCCCTGAACAGTGCCCCCTCCATCGACCCCCACCTTTAACAGTATAAATTTCATCACATTTGCACTTCTCTTCAGCTCTGAAGAAAGTTCATACCAGCTCGAAATGTTAATTCTGGTTTTGTCTCCACAGATGCTGCTAGACCTGATCAGCTTGTCCAGTATTTTCTGTTTTTGTTGCCATCAAAACCCCTGTGTAACTCAGTGTAACTCACAGCGATAGCTGTGTAACTCACTGTTACTCGCAGCAACCACTGTGTAACTCAGTGTAACACACACCAACATCTGTGTAACTCACTGTAACCTGCACGAACCACTGCGTATCTCTCTGTACCCCACGGGAAACCCTGTATAACACACTGTAACCCACAACAACCCCTGTGTAACTTACTGAAACCCACAGGAATCTCTGTGCAACTCATTCTAACCCACAGCAACCTCTGTGTAAAACACTGTATCCCAAAGGAATCTGTTTAACACTCTGTAAACCAGAGCAACACCTGTGTAACGCGCTGTAATCCACAGCAACACCTGTGTAACTCACTAACCCACAGCAACCTCTCTGTAACTCACTGTCAGTCAGCAACCCCTGTGTATCTCACTGCAACCCACAACAACCTCTGTGTAAAACACTGTAACCCACAGGAATCTCTGTGTAACTCATTGTAACCCACAGCAATACCTGTGTAACTCACTGTAACCCACAGCAACACCTGTGTAACTCACTGTAACCCACAGCAACCTCTGTCTTAAACACTGTAACCCACAGCAACCCCTGTGTAATTCACTGTAACCCACAGCAATCCATGTGTAACTCACTGTAACCCACAGCATCCCCTGTGTAACTCAATGTAACACATCATCCCCTGTGTAACTCACTGTAACCCACGGCAGCCCCTGTGTAACTCGCTGTTCTCAACAGCAAGCCCTGTGTAATTCACTGTAACCCACAGCAACACCTGGGTAACTCATTGTAACCCACAGCAAACTTTGTCTTAAACACTGTAACCCACAGTAACCCCTGTGCAACTCACTGTAACTCACATAGGCAGTTTATAACGATCAGAAACCTCCGTTCAACTCACTGTAACCCATCGGAACCCTTGTGCATCTCATTGTGACCCACAGCAACCCCTGTGTAACTCACTGTAACCCACAGGAACCCCTGTGTAACACACTGTAATCTATAGGAACCCCTGTGTAACACACTGTAACCCACAGTAACACCTGTGTAACTCAGTGTAGCCCACATCAACCCCTGTTTAACGCAGTATAACCCACAGCAACCCCTGTGTAACTCAATGTAACCCACAGCAACCCCTGTGTAACTCAGTGTAACCCACAGCAACCCCTGTGTAACTCAGTGTAACCCCACAGCAACCCCTGTGTAACTCTGTAACCCACAGGAACCCCTGTGTAACTTAATTTACCCCCACATTAACCACTGTGTAATTCTCTATAACCCAAAGGAACCCTGGTGTAACTCAATGTAAGTCAGCAGCACCTGTGTAACTGACTGTAACCCACAACAACCTCTGTTTAACACAATGTAATCCAGAGGAACCCTGTGTAACTCACTGTTCTCACCAGCAACCCGTGTACCTCACTGTTCTCACCAGCAACCCGTGTACCTCACTGTTCTCAACAGCAACCCGTGTAACTCACTGTTCTCAACAGCAACCCCTGTGTAATTCACTGTAGCCCTCAGCAACACCCGTGTAACTCACTAACCCTCAGCAACACCCGTGTAACTCGCTGTTACCCACAGCAACCCCAGCGTAACTCACTGTATTCCACAGCGACACCCGTGTAACTCAATGTAATCCACAGGAACACCCGTGTAACACACAGCAGCACCTGTGTAACCCACAGCAACACCCGTTAATCCCACTGTAACCCTCAGCAACACCTGTGTAAATCACTAACCCTCAGCAACACCTGTGTAACTCGCTGTAACGCACAGCAACCCCAGCGTAACTCACTGTAACCCACAGCAACACCCGTGTAACTCACTGTAACCCACAGCAACACCCGTGTAACCCACTGTAACCCACAGCAACACCCGTATAACTCACTGTAACCCACAGCAACACCCTTATAACTCACTTTAACCAAAAGCAACATCTGTGCAACTCACTGCAACCCACAGGAACACCTGTGTAACTCACTGTAACCCATCAGTACCCTTGTGTAACTCTCTAACCCAGAGCAACACCTGTGTAACTCGCTGTAACCTGCAGGATCACCTGTGTAACTCAATGTAACCCACAGGAACACCTCTGTAACACCCTGTAACCTGCAGGATTATCTGTGTAACTCACTGTAACCCACAGCAACCTCTGTCTTAAACAATGTAATCCACAGCAACCCTTGTGTAATTCACTGTAACCCACAGCAACCCCTGTGTAACTGACTGTAACCCACAGCATTCCCTGTGTAACTCACTGTAACCCAGAGCAACACCTGTGTAACTCACTGTAACCCACAGCAACACCCGTTTAACTCACTGTAACCCACAGCAACACCCGTGTAACTCACTGTAACCCACAGCAACACCCGTGTAACTCACTGTAACCCACAGCAACACCCGTGTAACTCACTGTAACCCACAGCAACACCCGTGTAACTCACTGTAACCCACAGCAACATCCGTGTAACTCTCTGTAACCCACATCAACACCCGTGTAACTCTCTGTAACCCACAGCAACATCCGTGTAACTCACCATAACCCACAGCAACACCCGTGTAACTCACTGTATCCCACAGCAACACCCGTGTAACTCACTGTAACCCACAGCAACACCCGTGTAACTCACTGTAACCCACAGCAACACCCGTGTAACTCACTGTAACCCACAGCAACACTCGTGTAAATCACTAACCCTCAGCAACACCCGAGTAACTCTCTGCAATCCACAGCAACACCCGTGTAACTCACTGTAACCCACAGCAACACCCGTGTAACTCACCGTAACCCACAGCATCCACTGTGGAACTCACTGTAACCCACAGCATCCCCTGTGTAATTCCCTGTAATCCACATCAACAACTGTTTAACTCCACGTAACCCACAGCAACACCCGTGTAACTCACTGTAACCCACAGCAACACCCTTGTAACTCACTGTTGTCAACAGCAACCCCTGTGTAACTCACGGTTGTAAACAGCAACCCCTGTGTAACTCACTGTTGTAAACAGCAACCCCTGTGTAACTCACTGTTCTCAATAGCAACCTCTGTGTAACTCACTGTTCTCAACAGCAACCCCTGTGTAATTCACTGTAACGCACAGCAACACACGTGTAACTCACTAACCCTCAGCAACACCCGTGTAACTCACTAACCCTCAGCAACACCCGTGTAACTCACTATAACCCACAGCAACCCCCATGTAACTCACTGTAATCCACAGCAACCCCCGTGTAATGCACTGTTATGCACAGCAATACCCGTGTAACTCACTGTAACTGACAGCAACACCCTTATAACTCACTGTAACCCACAGCAACACCCTTATAACTCACTGTAACCCACAGCATCCCCTGTGTAACTCACTAACCCACACAACACCCGTATAACTCACTGTAACCAAAAGCAACATCTGTGCAACTCACTGCAACCCACAGGAACTGCACTGTGTAACTCACTGTAACCCATCAGTACCCTTGTGTAACTCTCTAACCCAGAGTAACACCTGTGTAACTCGCTGTAACCTGCAGGATCACCTGTGTAACTCAATGTAACCCACAGGAACACCTCTGTAACACCCTGTAACCTGCAGGATTATCTGTGTAACTCACTGTAACCCACAGCAACCTCTGTCTTAAACAATGTAATCCACAGCAACCCTTGTGTAATACACTGTAACCCACAGCAACCCCTGTGTAACTCACTGTAACCCACAGCAACAACTGTGTAACTCGCTGTAACCTGCAGGATCACCTGTGTAACTCAATGTAACCCACAGTGACACCTGTGTAAGTCCCTGTAACCCGCCGGATCATCTGTGCAACTCAATGTAACCTACAGGCATAGCTGTGTAACTCACTGTAACCCACAGCAACCTCTGTCTTAAACAGTGTAACCAACAGCAACCCCCGTGTAACTCACTGTCAGTCAGCAACCCCTGTGTGTCTCACTGCAACCCACAGCATCCCCTGTGTAACTCACTGTAACCCGCAGCAACCTCTGTGTAAAACACTGTAACCCACAACAACCTCTGTGTAACTCATTGTAACCCACAGAATTACCTGTGTAACTCACTGTAACCCACAGCATCCCCGGTGTAACTCACTGCAATCCACCGCAACCCTTGTGTAACTCACTGTTCTCAACAGCAACCCGTGTGTAATTCACTGTAACCCATAGCAACACCTGTGTAACGCACTGTAACCCACAGCAAACTTTGTCTTAAACAATGTAACCCACAGCAACCCCTGTGCAACTCACTGTAACTCACATAGGCCATTTATAACTGTCAGAAACCTCCGTTCAACTCACTATAACCCATCGGAACCCTTGTGTATGTCATTGTGACCCACAGCAACCCCTGTGTAACTCACTGTATCCCACAGGAACCCCTGTGTTACACACTGTAACTCACAGCAACATCCATAGGAACCCCTGTGTAACACACTGTAACCCACAGTAACACCTGTGTGACTCGCTGTAACCTGCAGGATCACCTGTGTAACTCAATGTAACCCACAGCAACACCCGTATAACACCCTGTAGCCTCCTGGATCATCTGTGTAACTCACTGTAACCCACAGGAACAGCTGTGTAACTCACTGTAAACCACAGCAACCTCTGTCTTAAACAGTGTAACCCACAGCAACCCCCGTGTAATCCACTGTAACCCAAAGCATCCCCTTCGTAACTCACTGTAACCCACAGCATCCCCTGTGTAACTCACTGTAACCCACAGCAACACCTGTGTAACTCACTGTAACCTGCAGGATCACCTGTGTAACTCAATGTAACCCACAGCAACACCTGTGTAACACCCTGTAACCCGCAGGATTATCTGTGTAACTCACTGTAACCCACAGGAACAGCTGTGTAACTCACTGTAACCCACAACAACCTCTGTCTTAAACAGTGTAACTCACAGCAACCCCCGTGTAACTGACTGTCAGTCAGCAACCCATGTGTAACTCACTGCAACCCACAGCATCCCCTGTGTAACTCACTGTAACCTGCAGCAACCTCTGTGTAAAACACTGTAACCCACAGGAATCTGTGTAACTTATTGTAACCCACAGCAATACCTGTGTAATTCACTGTAACCCACAGCATCCCCTGTGTAACTCCCTGTAACCTACAGTAACACCCGTGTAACTCCCTGTAACCCACAGTAACACCCGTGTAACTCCACGGATCCCACAGAAACAGCCGTGTAACTCCCTGTAACGCACAGAAACAGCCGTGTAACTCACTAACCCACTGCAACACCCGTGTAACTCACTGTAAACCACAGCAACCCCCGTATAACTCAATGTAATCCACAGCAACACCCGTGTAACCCACGGCAACACCCGTGTAACTCACTGTAATCCACAGCAACCCCTGTGTAACCCACTGTAATCCACAGCAACACCTGTGTAACCCATAGCAGCACCCGTGGAACCCACAGTACTCCACAGCAACGCCCGTGTAACTCACTGTAATCCACGGCAGCACCCGTGTAACTCATTGGAACCCACAGCAACACCTAACGTAAAAGCAAAATATTCTGGATGCAAGAAATCTGAAACAAAAACAGAAAATGCTGGAAAAACACAGCAGATCTGACAGCATCTGTGGAGAGGGAAATAGAGTGAATGTTTCGAGTCTGTCTGACCTTACTGCAGTCCATGAACTCTCTCCTCCATCAGCCACCCCTTTTTTTAATCCCTTTTTATCTACATGCATTTTTATTTTTTATCCATTTTAATTCTAAATTTTATCCATTTATCCGTGCTTTTGTCCACTTTTCTATCTCCCCTTCTATCCCATTTTCCATCCTTTTTTTCCCCGAACAGTGCCCCCTCCATCGACCCCCACCTTTAACAGTATAAATTTCATCACATTTGCACTTCTCTTCAGCTCTGAAGAAAGTTTATACCAGCTCGAAATGTTAATTCTGGTTTTGTCACCACAGATGCTGCTAGACCTGATCAGCTTGTCTAGAAGTTTCTGTTTTTGTTGCCATCAAAACCCCTGTGTAACTCAGTGTAACCCACAGCGATAGCTGTGTAACTCACTGTAACTCGCAGCATCCCCTGTGTAACTCAGTGTAACACACAGCAACATCTGTGTAACTCACTGTAACCCATAGCAACCCCTGTGTAACTCACTGTAATCCACACCATCCGCTGTGTAACTCACTGTAACCCACAGCAACACCTGTGTGCCTGCAGGATCATCTGTGTAACTCAATTTAACCCACATGAACAACTGTGTAACTCACTGTAACCCACAGCAACCTCTGACTTATACAGTGTAACCCATAGCAACCCCTGTGTAACTCACTGTAACCCACAGCATCCCCTGTGTAACTCAGTGTAAACCTCAGCAACACCTGTGTAACTAAATGTAACCCACAGCAACACCTGTGTAACCCCCTGTAACCTGCAGGATCATTTGTGTAACTCACTGTAACCCACAGGAACAACTGTGTAACACCCTGTAACCTGCAGGATCATCTGTGTAACTCACTGTAACCCACAGGAACAGCTGTGTAACTCACTGTAACCCACAGGAACAGCTGTGTAACTCACTGTAACCCACAGCAACCTCTGTCGTAAACAGTGTATGCCACAGCAACCCCTGTGTAATTCACTGTAACCCACAGCAACCCCTGTGCAACTCACTGTAACTCTTATAGGCCATTTATAACTATGAGAACCCTCCGTTCAACTCACTATAACCCATCGGAACCCTTGTGCATCTCATTGTGACCCACCGCAACCCCTGTGTAACTCACTGTAACCCACAGCAACACCTATGTGATACTCTGTAATCCATCGGAACTCCTGTGTAACACACTGTAACCCACAGTAACACCTGTGTGACTCAGTGTAACCCACATCAACCCCTGTTTAACTCACTTTAACCCACAGCAACACCTGTGTAACTTGCTGCAACCTGCAGGATCACCTGTGTCACTCAATGTAATGCACAGCAACAGATGTGTAACACCCTGTAACCTGTAGGATCATCTGTGTAACTCCCTGTAATCTACAGGAACAGCTGTGTAACTCACTGTAACCTACAGCAACCTCTGTCTTAGACAGTGTAACCCACAGCAACCCTTGTGTAATTCACTGTAACCCACAGCAACCCCTGTGTAACTCACTGTAACCCACAGCATCCCCTGTGTAACTCAATGTAACCCACAGCATCCCCTGTGTAACTCGCTGTATCCCACAGCATCCCCTGTGTAACTCACTGTATCCCACAGCATACCCTGTGTAACTCACTGTAACCTACAGCAACACCTGTGTAACTCGCTGTAACCTGCAGGATCACCTGTGTAACTCAATGTAACCCACAGCAACACCTGTGTAACACCCTGTAACCCGCAGGATCATCTGTGTAACTCACTGTAACCCACAGGAACAGCTATGTAACTCACTGTAACCCAGAGCAACCTCTGTCTTAAACAGTGTAACCCACAGCATCCCCTGTGTAACTCACTGTAACCTGCAGCAACCACTGTGTAAAACACTGTAACCCACAGCAATCTCTTTGTAACTCATTGTAACCCACAGCAATACCTCTGTAACTCACTATAACCCACAGCAACACTGTGTAGCTCACTGTAACCCACAGCAACCTCTGTCTTAAACACTGTAACGCACAGCAACCCCTGTTTAATTCACTAACGCACAGCAACCCCTGTTTAACTCACTGTAACCCACAGCATCCCCTGTGTAACTCAATGTAACCCACAGCAACACCTGTGTAACACCCTGTAACCTGCAGAACAACTGTGTAACTCACTATGACCCACAGCAACCTCTGTCTTAAACAGTGTAACCCACAGCAACCCCTGTGTAATTCACTGTAACCCACAGCAACCCAACCCCTGTGTAACTCACTGTAACCCACAGCATCCCCTCTGTAACTCGCTGTAACCCACATCAACCCCTGTTTAACTCACTATAACCCACAGAAACCCCTGTCTGTCTCACCATAAGTCAGCAACCGCTATGTAACTCACTGTAACCCATACAACACCCGTATAACTCACTGTAACTGACAGCAACACCTGTGCAACTCACTGTAACCCACAGGAACAGCTGTGTAACTCACTGTAACCCACAGCAACAGCTGTGTAACTCGCTGTAACCTGCAGGATCACCTGTGTAACACAATGTAACCCACAGCAACACCTGTGTAACACCCTGTAACCCGCAGGATCATCTGTGTAACTCACTGTAACCCACAGGAACAGCTGTGTAACTCACTGTAACCCACAGCAACCTCTGTCTTAAACAGTGTAACCCACAGCATCCCCTGTGTAACTCACTGTAACCTGCAGCAACCTCTGTGTAAAACACTGTAACCCACAGGAATCTCTGTGTAACACATTGTAACACACAGCAACCTCTGTCTTAAACAGTGTAACCCACAGCATCCCCTGTGTAACTCAATGTAACCTGCAGCAGCCTCTGTGTAAAACACTGTAACCCACAGGAATCTCTGTGTAACCCATTGTAACCCACAGCAATACCTCTGTAACTCACTGTAACCCACAGCAACCTCTGTCTTAAACACTGTAACACACAGCAACCCCTGTTTAACTCACTGTAACCCACAGCAACACCCGTGTAACCCACAGCAACACCCGTGTAACCCACAGCAACACCCGTGTAACCCACAGCAACACCCGTGTAACCCACAGCAACACCCGTGTAACCCACAGCAACCCCACAGCAACAACCGTGTAACACAGCAACCCCTGTGTAACCAACAGTACTCCACAGCAACACCCGTGTAACACAGCAACACCCGTGTAACACAGCAACACCCGTGTAACACAGCAACACCCGTGTAACTCACAGTAAGCCACAGCAACACCTGTGTAACCCACAGCAACCCCCGTGTAACCAACAGTACTCCACAGCAAGAACTGTGTAACAGAGCAACACCCGTGTAACTCACTGTAACCCACAGCAACACCCGTGTAACTCACTGTAAGCCACAGCAACACCCGTGTAACCCACAGCAATACCCGTGTAACTCACTGTAACCCACAGCAACCCCCGTGTAACCAACAGTACTCCACAGCAAGAACTGTGTAACACAGCAACACCCGTGTAACCCACAGCAATACCCGTGTAACTCACTGTAAGCCACAGCAACACCTAACATGAAAGCAAAATACTGTGGATGCAAGAAATCTGAAACAAAAACAGAAAATGCTGGAAAAACTCAGCAGATGTGACAGCATCTGTGGAGAGGGAAATAGAGTGAGTGTTTCGAGTCTGTCTGACCTTACTGCAGACCATGAACTCTCTCCTCCATCAGCCACCCCTTTTTTTAATCCCTTTTTTTCTACATTCATTTTTATTTTTTATCCATTTTAATTCTAAATTTTATCCATTTATCTGTGCTTTTGTCCACTTTTCTATCCCCCCTTCTATCCCATTTTCCATCCTTTTTTACCCCGAACAGTGCCCCCTCCATCGACCCCCACCTTTAACAGTATAAATTTCATCACATTTGCACTTCTCTTCAGCTCTGAAGAAAGTTTATACCAGCTCGAAATGTTAATTCTGGTTTTGTCACCACAGATGCTGCTAGACCTGATCAGCTTGTCTAGAAGTTTCTGTTTTTGTTGCCATCAAAACCCCTGTGTAACTCAGTGTAACCCACAGCGATAGCTGTGTAACTCACTGTAACTCGCAGCATCCCCTGTGTAACTCAGTGTAACACACAGCAACATCTGTGTAACTCACTGTAACCCACAGCAACACCTGTGTATATCGCTGTAACCTGCAGCATTACCTGTATAACTCAATGTAACCCACAGCGACACCTGTGTACCCCCTGTAACCTGCAGGATCATCTGTGTAACTCACTGTAACCCATAGCAACCCCTGTGTAACTCACTGTAATCCACACCATCCGCTGTGTAACTCACTGTAACCCACAGCATCACCTGTGTAACTCACTTTAACCCACAGCATCCCCTGTGTAAATCACTGTAACCCACAGCAACATCTGTGTGCCTGCAGGATCATCTGTGTAACTCAATTTAACCCACATGAACAACTGTGTAACTCACTGTAACCCACAGCAACCTCTGACTTATACAGTGTAACCCATAGCAACCCCTGTGTAACTCACCGTAACCCACAGCATCCCCTGTGTAACTCAGTGTAACCCTCAGCAACACCTGTGTAACTAAATGTAACCCACAGCAACACCTGTGTAACCCCCTGTAACCTGCAGGATCATTTGTGTAACTCACTGTAACCCACAGGAACAACTGTGTAACACCCTGTAACCTGCAGGATCATCTGTGTAACTCACTGTAACCCACAGGAACAGCTGTGTAACTCACTGTAACCCACAGGAACAGCTGTGTAACTCACTGTAACCCACAGCAACCTCTGTCGTAAACAGTGTATGCCACAGCAACCCTTGTGTATTTCAGTGTAACCCACAGCAACCCCAGTGTAACTCACTGTAACCCACAGCATCCCCTGTGTAACTCACTGTCACCCACAGCATTCCCTGTATAACTCACTGTAACCCACAGCAACACCTGTTTAACTCCCTATAACCTGCAGAATCACCTGTTTAACTCAATGTAACCCACAGCAACACCTGTGTAACACCCTGTAACCCGCAGGATCATCTGTGTAACTCACTGTAACCCACAGGAACAGCTGTGTAACTCACTGTAGCCCACAGCAACCTCTGTCTTAAACTGTGTAACCAACAGCAACCCCCGTGTAACTAACTGTCAGTTAGTAACCCCTGTGTATCTCACTGCAACCTACAGCATCCCCTGTGTAACTCACTGTAACGCGCAGCAACCTCTGTGTAACATACTGTAACCCACAGGAATCTCTGTGTAACTCATTGTAACCCACAGCAATACCTGTGTAACTCACTCTAACCCACAGCAACACCTGTGTAACTCATCTTAATCCACCGCAACCATTGTGTAACTCACTGTTCTCAACATCAACCCCAGTCTAATTCACTGTAACCCACATCAAACTTTGACTTAAATACTGTAACCCACAGCAACCCCTGTGCAACTCACTGTACCTCACATAGGCCATTTATAACTATCAGAAACCTCCGTTCAACTCACTATAACCCATCGGAACCCTTGTGCATCTCATTGTGACCCACAGCAACCCCTGTGTGACTCGGTTCAACTCACTATAACCCATCGGAACCCTTGTGTATGTCATTGTGACCCACAGCATCCCCTGTGTGACTCGGTTCAACTCACTATAACCCATCGGAACCCTTGTGTATGTCATTGTGACCCACAGCAACCCCTGTGTAACTCACTAACCCACAGGAACCCCTGTGTAACACACGGTAATTCACAGCAAGACCTGTGTAATACACTGTAATTGATAGGAACCCCTGTGTAACACACTGTAACTCATAGTAACACCTGTGTAACTCAGTGTAGCCCATATCAACCCCTTTTTAACTCAGTGTAACCCACAGCAACCCCTGTGTAACTCATTCTAACCCACATCAACCCCTGTTTAACTCACTGTAACCCACAGGAACCCCTGTCTCACTCACCATAAGTCAGCAACCACTATGTAACTCACTGTAACCCAGACAACACCCGTAGAATTCACTGCAACCGACAGTAACACCTGCGCAACTCACTGCAACCCACAGCAACACCTGTGTAACACCCTGTAACCTGCAGGAACAACTGTGTAACTCACTATAACCCACAGCAACCTCTGTCTTAAACAGTGTAACCCACAGCAACCCCTGTGTAATTCACTGTAACCCACAGCAACCCAACCCCTGTGTAACCCACTGTAACCCACAGCATCCCCTGTGTAACCCACTGTAACCCACAGCATCCCCTGTGTAACCCACTGTAACCCACAGCATCCCCTGTGTAACTCACTGTAACCCACATCATCCCCTGTGTAACTCGCTGTAACCCACAGCAACCCCTGTGTAACTCACTATTACCCACAGCAACCCCCGTGTGACTCAATGTAACCCATATCAACCCCTGTTTAACTCACTATAACCCACAGAAACCCCTGTCTGTCTCACCATAAGTCAGCAACCGCTATGTTACTCACTGTAACCCATACAACACCCGTATTACTCACTGTAACTGACAGCAACTCACTGCAACCCACAGGAACACCTGTGTAACTCACTGTAACCCATCAGAACCCTTGTGTAACTCTCTAACCCAGAGCAACACTTGTGTAACTCACTGTAACCCACAGCAACACCTGTGTAACTCGCTGCAACCTGCAGGATCACGTGTGTAACTCAATGTAACCCACAGCAATACCTGTGTAACACCCTGTAACCCGCAGGATCGTCTGTGTAACTCAATGTAACCCACAGGAACAGCTGTGTCACTCACTGTAACCCACAGCAACCTCTGTCTTAAACAGTGTAACCAACAGCAACCCCTGTGTATCTCACTGCAACCCACAGCAATTCCTGTGTAACTCACTGTAACCCACAGCAAACTCTGTGTAAAACACCGTAACCCACAGCAACCTCTGTCTTAAACACTGTAATCCACAGCAAGCCCTGTGTAATTGACTGTAACCCACAGCATCCCCTGTGTAACTCACTGTAATCCACCGCAACCCTTGTGTAGCTCACTGTTCTCAACAGCAACCCCTGTGTAATTCACTGTAACCCACAGCAACCCCTGTGTAATTCACTGTAACCCACAGCAACACCTGTGTAACTCACTGTATCCCACAGCAAACTTTGACTTAAACACTGTAACCCACAGCAACCCCTGTGCAACTCACTGTAACTCACATAGGCTGTTTATAACTATGAGAACCCTCCGTTCAACTCACTATAACCCATCGGAACCCTTGTGCATCTCATTGTGACCCACAGCAACCCCTGTGTAACTCACTGTAACCCACATTAACCCCTGTGTAACACACTGTAACTCACAGCAACACCTGTGTGAAACTCTGTAATCCATCGGAACCCCTGTGTAACACACTGTAACCCACAGTAACACCTGTGTGACTCAGTGTAACCCACATCAACCCCTGTTTAACTCACTGTAACCCACAGGAACAGCTGTGTAACTCACTAATCCACAGCAACCTCTGTGTAACTCACTGTAAGACCTGTGTATCTCACTGTAACTCACAGTAACACCTGTGTAATTCACTGTAACCCACAGTAACCCTGTGTAACTCAGTGTAACCCATATCAACCCCTGTGTATCTCACTTTAACCCACAGGAACCTCAGTGTAATTCACTGTAACCCACAGGAACCCCAGTGTAACAAATTGTAACCCACAGCAACACCTGTGTAACTCACTGTAACCCAAAGAAACCCCAGTCTAACTCACTCTAACCCACAGGACCCCCTGTGTATCTCACTGTAACCCACAGTAAACCCTATGTAACTCACTGTAACCCTCTGGAAACCCTGTGTAACTCACTGTAACCCACAGGAACTTCTGTGTAACTCACTGTAATCCACAGCACCCTCTGTTTAACTCACTGTAACCCACAGGAATCCCTGTGTAACTCACTGTAAGACCTGTGTATCTCACTGTAACTCACAGTAACACCTGTGTAATTCACTGTAACCCACAGCAACCCCTGTGTAACTCAGTGTAACCCACATCAACCCCTGTGTAACTCACTGTAACCCACAGGAACCTCAATGTAATTCACTGTAACCCACAGGAACCCCAGTGTAACTCACTGTAACCCACAGGAACCCTTGTGTAACCCTCTGTAACCCACAGTAAACCCTGTGTAACTCACTGTAACCCACAGGAACTTCTGTGTAACTCACTGTAATCCACAGCAACCTCTGTTTAACTCACTGTACCCCACAGGAATCCCTGTGTAACTCACTGTAAGACCTGTGTATCTCATTGTAACTCACAGTAACACCTATGTAATTCACTGTAACCCACAGCAACCCCCGTGTAACTCACTAAGTCAGCAACACCCGTGTAACTCACTGTAAGCCATGGCAACACCCGTGTAACTCGCTGTAACCCACACCAACACTCGTGTAACTCACTGTAACCCACAGCTACATCCATGTAACTCACTGTAACCCAAAGATACACCCGTGTAACTTACTGTAACCCACAGATACACCCGTGTAACTTACTGTAACCCACAGCAACCGCTGTGTAACTCACTGTTACCCACAGGAACCCGTGTAATATCCTGTAAACCACAAGAACATCTTTGTAATTCACTGTAACGCAGAGCAAAATCTTTGTAGCTCACTGTAACCAGCAGCAGATCCTGTGAAGCTCACTCTAACCCACAGCCACCTTCCATGTTCCAATTACTGACTCACTGGTCCGTGAACATCGTTTCCCTGATTTGCTTCTGTGAAGTCCATTTAAAATTTTGATGGTTGCTGTTCCCTCCATCTGTCTCCAAGAGTTCTAACTCAATATTTTCATACTTCAGAACATCTGAGAGGACTACACATGAAATACAGAAAAAGGCCATTTGGCCCAACCAGTCCCTGTCGGTGTTTATGATCCACTCGCGCCTCCTCCCATCTATCCTCATCGAAATCTATCATCGTAACCCTCTGTTCCCATCTCTGTCATATGCTTGCCTTGCTTTCCCTTAAATGTGTCTATACTATTCACTTCAACCACTCTGTAGTAGTGAGTTTCACACTCTCGCCACTCTCTGAGTAAAGAAGTTTCTCCTGAATTTCCTACTGGATTTCTTGGTGACTGTTTTATATTGATGCCATCTCATTCTGCTCTTCCCCACAAGAGGGAAAATTCTGTTTGTATCCACTCTATTATAATATATTTCTTAATTTTAAAAACCTCTGTTAGGTCTCCCCTCAGCCGCCTTTTATCAGGTGAAGAGACCTTGCCTGTCACTGCTTTTCCTTTAGGCATGTGTTAGTGCCCCTATTCTGCACCATCTCCATCGCTTTCACATCCACCTTGAAGAGCCCAAAACTGGGCTTGGTTGTTGTAACCATTGACTGGTATGGAGGAGTACCGATTTGGCATTTTCCCTGTGCTTGTATTTTCAAAACCTTATGGTCCCAAAAATTATTTTTTAAAGAACTTTATTAAGTACTACTACTTTTCCAGAATTGTCCATCTGAATCTCTCGTCTCACTGCTCCTCCTCCTTTCCTCGCAGAATTCTTCACTTCCCATTTCTCCATTCTTCATCTAATAATTGTCTGTCTTATTTGCAAAGCTATCTTTGTCCATCTGCATTATTTACAAACCAACTTTGTCTTCCTGAGGTCATTTACATTCATGGGTATAGAGGATCAAGCTCCGAAGCCTGAATCGTGTCCAATGCCATATTGTTTTAGACACTGTAGAGAAATCACTGCCAGACCCTTTATTTCAGCTCATTCCATTCCTTGAATATGTCTAGTGCCTGTTCTAAGACCCAAACTAGATCTAGTTTACTCTGAATGCAGATCCTGTCGGCCTGCATTTTTTCGGATTATCAGGGCTACTTGTGGCCTAACCAGTAACCCCAAAGGAACCACTGAATGGCAATAAAAAGTAAATTAATTGAAAAATACTTACCCAACTGAGCAGCTCCTCCCAGCTCCTGAATAAGATTACCAACCACTGTTAGCCACACCTCACCACCACAACCAACTCCCCCTGGTCTTATTTAACCAACAACCTCTTGGGCTGTGAGTGACACTGGAAGCTCGCTGTTACTATCATAACGAGAGCGAATTTTCACTTCAGTTGTGTTTTCATTATTGCCATTGCAGCAGGCGGTAAAGAAGGCAAATGGTATGTTGGCCTTCATAGCCAGAGGATTCGAGTACAGGAACAGGGATGTCTTGCTGCAATTGTACAGGGCCTTGGTGAGACCACACCTGGAATATTGTGTGCAGTTTTGGTCTCCTTATCTGAGGAAGCATGTTCTTGGTATAGAGGGAGTGCAGCGAAGGTTTACCCGACTGATTCCTGGGATGGCGGGACTGACATATGAGGAGAGATTGAGTTGATTAGGATTATATTCACAGGAGTTCAGAAGAATGAGGGGGGATCTCATAGAAACCTATAAAATTCTAACAGGACTAGACAGGGTAGATGCAGTAAGGATGTTTCCGATGGTAGGGGAGTCCAGAACCAGGGGTCACAGTCTGAGGATATGAGGTAGACCATTTAGCACTGTGATGAGGAGAAATTTCTTCACTCAGAGAGTGGTGGGCCTGTGGAATTCGTTACCACAGAAAGTAGTTGAGACCAGAACATTGTATGTTTTCAGGAAGGAGTTAGATATAGCTCTTGGGGCAAAAGGGATCAAAGGGTATGGGGAGAAAGCGTTAGCAGGCTATTGAGTTGGATGATCAGCCATGATCAGAATGAATGGTGGAGCAGGCTCGAAGGGCCGAATGGCCTATTCATGCTCCTATATTCTATGTTTCTATGTTCCCACATGGCTCGTTGTGCTTGTAGCTCACCAACCGTGTTCGCATACATGCATTTTGAACCTGTCTTTCTATTCCCCGTTGTCATTCCTAGTCTGCTTCTCTAATATGGCACTGCTTCCTTTCCATTACTATCCAACACACACTCCTTTATGCACCTTATTCCTCTTGTCTACTGCTACTCTGCTGAATTTAGCTGAAACCTTCCCCATCCACACTAGTGAAGCTCCCCGTGAGGACATTGGTCCCAGCCCTGTTGTCCCATCTGAATAGGCATCTCCCACCCCAGAACTTGTCCCAATGCCCCAAGAATCTGAAGCCCTCCTGCACCACCTCCGTAATATCGCCTATCTTTACTTATCTCAGCTGACCTGCGAAACTTTCATCCATGCCTTCATTACCTCGAGACTCAATTATTTCAATGCACTCTGCATGGTCTCCCTCATTCTACCCTCTGTAAACTTCAGGTGATCCAAAACTCAGCTGCCCACATCATTCCCCTATTGCCCCTGTGCTCACTGACCTATACTGGCTCCGGGTCAAACAACATCTTGATTTTTAAAATTCTGACCCTTGTTTGCAAATCCCTTCATGGCCTTACCCCTTCCTACCTCTGTAATCTCATCCAGATCCTCAACCCTCTGAGATACCTACACTCCTCTAATTCTGGCCTATTGTGCATCCCCAATTATAATTGCTCCACAGGTGGCTGCATCTTCAGCTGCTAGGACCCCAAGCTCTGAAATTCCCTTCCTACACCTCTCTATCTCATTTTCCTCCTTAAAATCAACCTCTGTGACCAAGCTTTTCTCATCTGACCTAATATCTCCTTATGTGGCTCTGTCATACGTTATTTTATAATGCTCCTGTGTAGCACCTTGGGATGATGCCTCTAATCACACACTGATCCTCCCTATTTTCTTCTTTTGACTCTCACCAGAACCTGGCACTGAATGTAATCTGGAGATTACTACCTGCAGAGTGCTACTTTGTAAAGTCCTTCTTAGTTCAGGAAAGTTTAATCATAGGACCTCAATACCTGCTCTCGCTATATCATTGGTAATTCTGGTTGCCTCCCTTCCCCTTGCAGAATATTCTGCACTCTAAATCTCACTCTGTTCCCCCCACCACAGGAATCCTCCCTGAACCCCCACGGGATTCCCCACACACCCCCACTACCCTCTCCCTACACCCTGACTACCCTCCACTCCATCTCCCCAGGCTGACCTGACTCCCCCCTTCCCCCAGGCCCGACCCAATTCCCCTCTCCCCCAGACCCTACCCTATCTCACCTGGCCTGAGTCAGAAGTTCGGGCGAGATAGGAGTGGCTGGATTTCAAGGTAACTAACTCTGAGCAGAGTGGCAATCTGACTCAATTGCCACTCTACCGGAAATTATGGGCCACTATTTCATGTGAGGTCAGTCGGCAATCTTCGATGAGGAAGACCATATAAACCCACGTAGAGACCCTAACATCTCTACATTGTCGGAACTGAATGTTTCCAAAATCGTGTCAGGCCACTTGCCTCCACTCCTCTATCCAGAATTGAATTCGACACATGGAGATAACTGTAAAGGTACTTGTAGCTGCAGTAGTTGATGTACATGAAGCCATTATTATTTGTAGTGTGGCTCTGTTTTCTTCCGTAACTTGTGCCTTATACAGTCATTCATCTGACAAATGTTGCAGTGCAGAAAACCGCCCCTGACTACGATCCGGAAAAGGTAAGAAGCATTAATCAATGCCACGGGATGTGCAATCATTGGCAGGGAAGAAGGGCACTATTGGGAGTACACTGATGGGCAGAGCATTGGTGGGTGCGGCATTGATGGGAGGGAAAGTGCATGGGGGCATGGTGGGAGGGACATTGCCAGTGTTTCTCCTGGCTGGCTGTTTGGGTGTATATAAACATTACAGTAAATGACAATCCATACCTCACTGACAGGCTGTGATTCACTTTGTTACACATTGATACACTGTGATATAGTGCAATTCACTGTGATTTACTATGATGCAATCCAATTCACTGCTTGTCACAGGGATGCACTGTGAGACACTGTAATAAACTGCAACACACTAACAAACTGCAACATTGTGACAGTGTAACAAACTGCAACATACTAACAAACTCAATACACTGAGACACTAACAAATTGCAACATACTGAGACACTGTAACAAACTGCAACACATTGAGACACTGTAACTGAGACACTGTAACAACCTGAAACACAGAGACACAGTAACAAACTGCAACACACTGAGACACAGTAACAAACTGCAACAGAGTTTGAGACACTGTAACAAACTGCAACACACTGAGACACTAACAAACTGAGACACTAACAAATTTCAACACACTGAGACATTGTAACAAACTGCAACACTGAGAGACACTAACAAACTGCAACATACTGAGAGACACTGTAACAAACTGCAACATACTGAGACACTGTAACAAACTGCAACACTGTGACACAATGTAACAAACTGCAACACAGTCTGAGACACTGGGCGGAATCATCTGTGCCCACTGGTGTTGGGTGTCCTTGGCGACGTGAGCGGACAATATGGCGATCAAGCCAAAAACCAGTTTCACGATGTCATGAAACCAGTTTGCGATTGTCAGCTTAGCCCGTCGTTGACCATCGGACATCGGGAACCACTGAGGAGGAGATGGAGGAGCTGGAGGTCTCCAATGAGGACGATGTCAATGGTGATGAGGGTGAGGGGTTCCTCAAAGGCAACAATGACAGCGATGAGGCCCTCGCACTTGCCAGACAAGTCAGGTGCACTCAAGAGGCCCTCATAGCTGCTAGGTTTGTGGAGGATGATGATGACATGCAGTGAGGAGACACCATAGATCCTCACATTGAATCTCTGAACATTTGACTCCAGTCTGGCTTATAGCAGCGCACATAACTCTGTGATAATGCTACTGTCATGGAGACACAGTGGAGGCCCTAATAGTCGCTCAATAGCAGGAGGATGATGACAACATGCTGTGAGGACACTCCATAGATCTGCACATAGCCTCTGAGAATGCCTGACTCCTGTCTGGTCGAGGGTAGCTCGCTTGCACTCTGTGATCAGGGTCATATCATACAGATGCAGCCATGAGACTTTAGAAGCATCTGTTCCTTTGTCCGCCTTCAGCACCTGACCCCTTCAGGAGCACAGCGTCACTGGGCTAAAGAGGTGGGGGGGCCAGCCTCACCTTAAAGGTACTGAGAGCACACAGAGAGAATGACGGAACTCTATGACACCTGCCCACTACATTCTGGCAGCAATGACCAGCACCATCAAGGTGCAGGCATCAGTAATGTTTCCAGGGATTGTGAGGCTGGACCATCACTGTGGTCTGAAGGCTGCACAGGGCAGAGGCCCTGGACTGAGACACCTGCCTTTTATCTTGTGCAGAAAGGTTTCGTATCTGAGTGACATGAACACTGCCCATCAGAACATGGAGCCATAGGCAGGGAGACATTCTCGAGAGTTTATTTACAACAGTGAACATTATGTATAAGTGATTAAAACCCATGCCCATGCTGTGGAACTGCATCTTCTTAACCTCCCTAACCCTGTCACTACGTCTTGGTGCTTTCCGGGCATCCACATCGGAGGTGGAGGCGGCCTGCTGACTGTGATGCCCTGTCTGTGATGACCATGGCGGGCGTCCTCTAGGGGGCTGAGACCTGGAGGGCCCGGCCTGCTTTCGGGGTCCTGCTGTGTGTCAGTGGCACCCTCCTCGGCCTGTGGAGCTGGAGCTGCCGAGGTCACAGGAAGAGGGGATTCGGACGGGCCGGACACTCCCTGGAGTCACCTCCAGGGTGGATGGCCCTGGAGTGTGCACCTGCTGATCCTCCTCCCCATGGGTGCCCGATGGCCCCTGGCTGACTCCTTGAGCAGAAGGGGTAGCTGGAATGAGATCGGGCTGCCCTGCACACCTTTCGCGTTGACGTTGTTGGAGGCCAACTATGGCATCAGCGATGGAGTTGAGCCCATGCAGCAGTGCAGGAGCGACATCCTGGACCAAGGTCTCCATGGCGGCTGTCATCCTGCCAGTGTTGACCTCAGTGCATTGCAATGCTGGCGCTATCACCTCAGCCTGAAGACAAATGGACTCCTCCATCGTGCCTTGCAACCTGAGGAGTGCAGTGGACATCCCTTCCTGATGTTCCCAAGCTTTCCTTTGCAGCTGCAGCAACTGTGACATGACCAAGTCCAGAGGTTCGTCATCTGATTTGGATTCAGCAGATTTCTGGCCTCCAGCAGTCCTCCGAGTGCCGGGGACCTGGGAAGTCCCTGCCTCCACCTGCTGTGGATCAGACAGTGCGATGTGTTCACCAGATTGTGATCTCGAGGCTACTGTAAAGCTAGGTCCCACTGAGGTGTGTCTCTGTGCTGGTGGAGGGTGTGGGTGAGCGCTGTGACTGATCTTCAGGGAGGGTTTCAGCGGATTCTTCTCCTGAACTTCCCTCGGGGCTTGACTGGAGGCCCTGGGTCATGGATTCTCTTGGCAGTTTCCCAGATGTGCCTGTGAAAGCAAGGGGAGATAATTAGTGCATGACAGTGGCCTGTGAAACAGGACACATCACTCACAGCATGGTTGTTTGATGGATTTTGCACTGTTGGATCCTCATATGGTAGAGCAGCAGCGACCTCACCGTCAACACAGGACCAGTCCAGATCCTCACCAACCAGCTGGATGGCTCTGTTTTCAAAGTCCGTGAGGACCTTGATTTCAGGCATTCCTCCACCAGCCTGCGACCTCTCCCTCTTGTGTGCCAGTCTGTCTTGCATGAATAGAGATAGAGAGAGTGTGAGCAAGATGCCTGTCAGGCCAGATGATAAATATGCCTGGCCTGTGTTGGTGGTGAGTTGTCCCATGTTTGGGATGAGGGCAATGAATGTGTGTGTGAGAGAGTGAATGGTGATGTCTCTTGAACTGGCAGCGAGTGAGGGCCCTGTGGGTGTGTGATAGGTTTGTGTGTGCATTGAGAATGATGAGAAGGGTGACTTACCCTGGCGGAATGGGGGAGATCATTCATCCTTTTGTGGCATTGGGGGCTGTGCTCTTTTGCAGGGCACTAGCACTGACCACCACTGCTACCACCTCCCAAGTCGGATTGGTGATGTTGCTGCTCATTCTGCAGCCAGACCGGGGCTAGAGGACATCACAACGGGCCTCCACTATGTCCAAAAGGCGCTTGAGTGACATGTCATTGAACATGGAGGCTGTAGTCTTTTTGCTTTTTGGGGCCATGTCTTCCATGCAGCAGTCCTGGGCTGGAAGCACTGACAGGTGTGCACACGGCTGCACTTTAAATATGGCGCCTGGCATGATGAAGTGGCGAGGTGATGGCATGGCAGGTGAATAAAAGCCAGCCCATCATGGAAATGGTGTGTTTCCTGGGAATGCTTAATTAATGTGGCGTGCTTGGGACGATATGGCGTGAGAAGCTGCCATTGCGGCCGGCGGCTAAAGCGACACTATCTGCAAGTCTGGGACGATTTTGCCCACTGTCACAGACAGCAACACACAGACATTAACCAACTGCAACACACTGAGACACTGTAACAAACTGCAACACACTGAGACACTGTAACAAACTGCAGCATGCTGAGACACTAACAAACTGCAGCACGCTGAGACACTGTAACAAACTGTAGCACGCTGAGACACTGTAACAAACTGCAGCACGCTGAGACACTGTAACAAACTGCAGCACGCTGAGACACTGTAACAAACTGCAGCACGCTGAGACACTGTAACAAACTGCAGCACGCTGAGACACTGTAACAAACTGCAGCACGCTGAGACACTGTAACAAACTGCAGCACGCTGAGACACTGTAACAAACTGCAGCACGCTGAGACACTGTAACAAACTGCAGCACGCTGAGACACTGTAACAAACTGCAGCACGCTGAGACACTGTAACAAACTGCAGCACGCTGAGACACTGTAACAAACTGCAGCACGCTGAGACACTGTAACAAACTGCAGCACGCTGAGACACTGTAACAAACTGCAGCACGCTGAGACACTGTAACAAACTGCAGCACGCTGAGACACTAACAAACTGCAGCACGCTGAGACACTAACAAACTTCAGCACGCTGAGACACTGTAACAAACTGCAGCACGCTGAGACACTGTAACAAACTGCAGCACGCTGAGACACTGTAACAAACTGCAGCACGCTGAGACACTGTAACAAACTGCAGCACGCTGAGACACTGTAACAAACTGCAGCACGCTGAGACACTGTAACAAACTGCAGCACGCTGAGGCACTGTAACAAACTGCAGCACGCTGAGACACTAACAAACTGCAGCACGCTGAGGCACTGTAACAAACTGCAGCACGCTGAGACACTAACAAACTGCAGCACGCTGAGACACTAACAAACTGCAGCACGCTGAGACACTAACAAACTGCAGCACGCTGAGACACTAACAAACTGCAGCACGCTGAGACACTAACAAACTGCAGCACGCTGAGACACTAACAAACTGCAGCACGCTGAGACTAACAAACTGCAGCACGCTGAGACACTGTAACAAACTGCAACACGCTGAGACACTAACAAACTGCAGCACGCTGAGACACTGTAACAAACTGCAGCACGCTGAGACACTGTAACAAACTGCAGCACGCTGAGACACTGTAACAAACTGCAGCACGCTGAGACACTGTAACAAACTGCAGCACGCTGAGACACTGTAACAAACTGCAGCACGCTGAGACACTGTAACAAACTGCAGCACGCTGAGACACTGTAACAAACTGCAGCACGCTGAGACACTAACAAACTGCAGCACGCTGAGACTAACAAACTGCAGCACGCTGAGACACTAACAAACTGCAACACGCTGAGACACTAACAAACTGCAGCACGCTGAGACACTAACAAACTGCAGCACGCTGAGACACTGTAACAAACTGCAGCACGCTGAGACATTGTAACAAACTGCAGCACGCTGAGACACTGTAACAAACTGCAGCACGCTGAGACACTGTAACAAACTGCAGCACGCTGAGACACTGTAACAAACTGCAGCACGCTGAGACACTGTAACAAACTGCAACACGCTGAGACACTAACAAACTGCAGCACGCTGAGACACTGTAACAAACTGCAGCACGCTGAGACACTGTAATAAACTGCAGCACGCTGAGACACTGTAACAAACTGCAGCACGCTGAGACACTGTAACAAACTGCAGCACGCTGAGACACTGTAACAAACTGCAACACGCTGAGACACTAACAAACTGCAACACATTGTGAGACACTGTAACAAACTGCAACACATTGTGAGACACTGTAACAAACTGCAACACATTGTGAGACACTAACAAACTGCAGCACACTGGCACTGTGATATCCTGCAACAGATTGATGCAGACTATGACCTATGGCGTGGTGATACACTGCGAAACATTGAGACAGTAATATGATGTGACACTGTGATATACTGTGACACATTGAGATGCTGTGATATGTTAAGTTCCAATAGTTGCTTGATAACCAAGGCAGAGACACAGTAACAAACTGCAACACACTGAGACACGAACTGCAACACACTGAGACACTGTAACAAACTGCAACACATTGTGAGACACTAACAGACTGCAGCACACAGTGGCACTGTGATATCCTGCAACAGATTGACGCACTGTGATCTATGGCATGGTGATACACTGTGACACATTGAGACTGTAATATGATGTGACACTGTGATATACTGTGACACATTGAGATGCTGTGATATGTTAAGTTCCAATAGATGCTTGATAACCAAGACAGAGACCAAGCCTTGACTTCTCTAAAAAGAGTTTTATCCTGATGCATGAAACTCCAAAGATAACTTGTCTCACCTGTTTCCCCTTTACTCTTTTGAGCAACTTATTAAACTAAATTAAAGAAAATAAGGGACAAAGTAAGAAGCAGCACCTTAAATGGATAGTGTAAAAAGAAATACTAATCTTAAAGGAAACTTACAAACATCAAATTAAAATGTGATTAAAAGGGTCAATGAAACACCCCAGTCCCTGTGGTGCCCACCAGGCACGGAAGGCCTCGATGGTGCCAGCAGACAAAACGTGCCCCCTCTCCAGGGACACCTGGCCGCTGTTTACCCTTTATATACACAACCAGTGAAGCATTTAGCTTGTTAACTTACAATTAGCCACTTAAACACTCCTTGGAAGTTAGCTGTTTCCTTCCCTAACAAATTTCCCTCTACTTAAAATGGAAGTAACCCTTAAGCATTCAGATCAAAAAAGTTGGATGATCTTCTCTGTAACGCAAATATCAAAATATTTGGTTTGTACAATGAAGCCTCCTTATTCCCCTTTCTTAGAAAAAATACTTGTATAGAAATGTCTACAAAAAAAAATTTCTTTTGGTCTTCTCAAAGGAAATGACATCCCCCTTTGAGGATCTCCAGTAACTTTTTGGAGCTCGCTCCTCTTTGTGAAGCAGTCAGACAATTGGTAGCTGTTATTATCCCATTTGATCTTGGCAATCTCCTTATTCTCCAGCATATTTTTTAAGCTTGCAATGTCAAATCACAATCCTTTCTCATTAACGCACGTCGTAGAGTGAACATTTTCCCAAAGTGACTTACTGTCTATATAACATTCGACAGGAACCATTCCCGAATAACCTTGTCCATTCAAAACGTCTGCTAGCATCTTTGATATGAAGAATACCATATCCACTGCCTCAACGAGAGCGAGTCTCCGCTGCCAATTTTAACAACTTTTTGTATCTTTTTAGATTCCCATGTACCTTTTTGCACCCCCAAAGAGAAATATTGTAAATCCTCCCGCACTTGAAAACCCACCACGTAGATTTGCATAAGATGCATCACTAAACACAATCAGTTTCATTTTTCTAACATGACCCAAAGAAGGGAATTTCAAAACACAATGCTCCATTTTTCATTTTGTCAATACTGTAGCTACAAGAGCATGTCAGAGGCTAGGAATCATGTGGCGAGTAACCCAAAGCCTGTCCACCATCTGCAAAGCTCAAGTCAGGAGTGTGATGGAATACTCTCCACTTGCCTGGATGAGTGCAGTTCCCACAACACTCAAGAATCTTGACACCAGCCAGGACAAAACATCCTGCTTAATGGGCACCCCATCCACAAACTCACTCCCTCCACCACTGACAAACAGTGGCAGCAGTGTGTACCATCTACAAGATGCACTGCAGAAATTCACCAAGACTCCTTAGACAGCACCTTCCAAACCCACGACCGCTACTATCTCGAAGGACAAGGGCAGCAGATGCATGGGAACACCACCACCTGGAAGTTCCCCTCCAAGCCACTCGCCATCCTAATTTGGTAATATATCACCGTTCTTTTGCTCCCGCTGGAAGGCCCTCCCTAACAGCACTGGTTGGACCACATGGACTACAAGGAGGCAGCTCACCACCACCTTCTCAAGAGCAATTAGGGATGAACAATAAATGCTGCCCTAGCCAGCGACTCCCGCATCCCAACAAAAAATCAGTAAAGAGAAATTGAGACATTGTGATGTATGGAGACATATTGAGATACTGCGACACATTGTGACACGGTAATACATTGTGACACATTGAGACACTGTGATACCCTGCGATACATTGAGACATGGTGATATACTGCAATACATTGAGACAGTGAGATACACCGTGTGACACATTGAGACAGTGTGATTCACTGCAACATATTGAGACAGTGTGATACACTGCGACACATTGAGACACTGTGATACACTGTCAAACATTGCAACACTGTGATACACTGTGACGTATTGCAATGCTGTGATACACTGTGACGCAGTGATATACTGTTACATTGATATACTGCAACACGTTGAGACACTGTGATACACTGCGACACATTGAGACTCTGGTACATGGTGACACATTGTGACTCCGATATGCTGTGACACATTGATACAGTGTTACACATTAAGACACTGATGCACTGCGATACATTATGACACTTTGATACAGTGCGACACGTTGAGACAGTGTGAAACACTGACAAATTGAGATGCTGCGATACACTGCGACACTGATACTACATCACATTTAGACACTGTGATAGCATCTCAATGTATCGCAGAGTGTGGTACACTGTAACACATTGAGGTGCTGATGCAGTGCGACACATTAAGACAGTGTGATACACTGCAACACGTTAAGACACTGTGATACACTGTCACACATTGCAACGCTGTGATACACTGTGACATATTGCAGTGCTGTGATGCACTGTGACGCAGTGATATGCTGTGACATTGATATACTGCAACACATTGAGATGCTGTGAAACTCTGCAACACATTGAGACAGCATGATACACTGTGACACATTGAGACCCTGGTACATGGTGACACATTGTGACTCTGTGATACACTGCGACACATTGAAACACAGTGATACCGTGTTACACATTAAGACACTGATGCACTGCGATGCATTAAGACACTTTGATACAGTGCGACACATTGAGACAGTGTGAAACACTGACAAATTGAGATGCTGCGATACACTGCGACACTGTGATATGCTGCGACACTGCTACTACATCACGTTTAGACATTGTGATAGCATCTCAATGTATTGCAGGGTGTGGTACACTGTGACACATTGAGGCACTGATACACTGTGACACACTGAGGCACTGATACAGTGAGATATGTTGTGACAGTGTGATACACTCTGACAAAGTGAAACACTGTGATATACTGCAATACATTGAGACTCTGTGACACACTGCGATGCATTGGGACAGTAATATACTGTGACACTGTGATACGCTGTGACATATGGAGAGACTGCAATACATTGTGACTCCCTGATACACTGCGACACTTTGAGACACTGTGGTACGCTGCATAACATTGAGACCCTGATATACTGTGACACATTGAGACGCTGTGATACACTGCGATACATTGAGACGCTGTGATACACTGTGACACATTGAGATGCTGTGATTCACTGCGACACATTGAGATGCTGTGATACACCACGACACATTGAGACGCTGTGATACACCGCGACACATTGAGACGCTGTGATACACTGCGACACATTGAGACGCTGTGATATACTGCGACACATTGAGACGCTGTGATATACTGCGACACATTGAGACGCTGTGATACACTGCGACACATTGAGACACTGATACACTGCGACACGTTGAGATGCTGTGATACACTGCGACACTTTGAGACGCTGTGATACACTGCGACACATTGAGACACTGTGGTACACTGCGGCACGTTGAGACACTGTGGTACACTGCGACACATTGAGACACTGTGATTCACTGTGACACATTGAGATGCTGTGATTCACTGCAACACATTGAGATGCTGTGATACACTGTGACACATTAAGACCCTGATACACTGCGACACTGAGACCCTGATACACTGCGACACATTGAGACACTGTGATATACTGCGACACATTGAGACGCTGTGATACACTGCGATACATTGAAACGCTGTGAGACACTGCAGCTCATTGAGACACTGTGATACACTGTGACACATTGAGACGTTGTGATACACTGGAACACATTGAGACGCTGTGATACACTGCGATACATTGAGACGCTGTGATACACTGCGACACATTGAGACGCTGTGATACACCGCGACACATTGAGACGCTGTGATACACTGCGACACATTGAGACGCTGTGATACACCGCGACACATTGAGACGCTGTGAAACACTGCGACACATTGAGATGCTGTGATTCACTGCGACACATTGAGATGCTGTGATTCACTGTGACACATTGAGATGCTGTGATACACTGTGACACATTAAGACCCTGATACACTGCGACACATTGAGACACTGATACACTGTGACACTGAGACCCTGATACACTGCGACACATTGAGACACTGATATACTGCGACACATTGAGATGCTGTGATACACTGCGACACATTGAGATGCTGTGATACACTGCGCCACATTGAGACGCTGTGATACACTGCGACACATTGAGACCCTGATACACTGTGACACATTGAGACACTGTGGTACGCTGCAACACATTGAGACGCTGTGATACACTGCGACACATTGAGATGCTGTGATTCACTGCGACACATTGAGATGCTGTGATTCACTGTGACACATTGAGATGCTGTGATACACTGTGACACATTAAGACCCTGATACACTGCAACACATTGAGACACTGATACACTGTGACACTGAGACCCTGATACACTGCGACACATTGAGACACTGATATACTGCGACACATTGAGATGCTGTGATACACTGCGACACATTGAGATGCTGCGATGCACTGCGATACATTGAGACGCTGTGAGACACTGCGACACATTGAGACGCTGAGAGACACTGCGACACATTGAGACGCTGTGATGCACTGCGATACATTGAGACGCTATGAGACACTGCAGCTCATTGAGATGCTGTGATACACTGCGACACATTGAGACACTGTGATACACTGCGACACATTGAGACACTGTGATACACTGCGACACATTGAGACGCTGTGAGACGCTGCGACACATTGAGACGCTGTGAGACGCTGCAGCTCATTGAGACGCTGTGATACACTGTGACACATTGAGACGCTGTGATATTCTGTGACACAGAGACCCTGATACACTACGACACATTGAGATGCTGTGATACACTGCGACACATTGAGACCCTGATACACCGACACGTTGAGACGCTATGATACATTGCGACACATTGAGATGCTGTGAGACAAATTTGGATACTAAGACACTGTGACATAGTGAGATGCTCTGATGCACTGTGGTACATTGAGGCACTGCAACACATTGAGACACTGTTGCATTACAATGCATTGAGACGCTGTGATACCCTGCGACACATGGGAATTCTTGGACATTCCTTGCAATCTCAGTGACCACATGTGCAGGATGTGCCACTGGCTTGACCTGCTTGAGCAATGGGTTTTGGAGCTTGAGCGTCAGCTGGAGACACAGCGGTGCATCCGCGAGGCTGAGGATTACGTGGATTGCATGTTTTTAGATGTGGTCACTCTGCAGCTTAAGGAAGTGCAGTCAGAGAGGGAATGGGTGACCATCAGTCAGAAGAAGAGAGGCAGGCAGGTAGTTAGGAAAGCCCCAGAGTGCATCTCACTCAAGAACAATTTTTCTGTATTGGAAAACGGTGAGGGTGAAGGTTGCTCTGGAGAGAGTAGCCAGAGCCAAGTTCACGGCACTGTGGGTGGCTCAGCTGCACAAGAGGGGAGGGATAAGAGTGCAAGAGCAATATCGGTAGGAGACTCAATAGTGTCGGGTGCAGATGGCACTTCTGCAGCCACAGACGTGACTCCAGGATGGTGGGTTGCCTCCCTGGTGCCAGGGTCAAGGATGTCACAGAACAGTTGCAGGGCATTCTGAAGGGGGAGGTGAACAGTCAGAGGTCGTGGTTCACATTGGCACCAACGGCATAATTAGAAAGAGGGATGAGGTCCTGCAACAAGAATTCAGGGAACTAAGTAGCAGATTAAAGAGCAGTACCTCAAAGGTTTAATCCCTGGATTATTCCCTGTGCCACGTGCTAGTGAGGAAAGGGATAGAAGGATAGGGAGGATGAATACGTTGCTGAAGAGATGGTGCAGGAGGGAGGGCTGTAGTTTCCTGGATCACTGGGTCTGTTTCTGGTGAAGGCGGGGCCTGTACATGTCGGATGGGTTGCACCTGAACCGGAACAGGACCAACATCCTTGCGGGGAGGTTTGCTAGTGCTGTTGGAGGGGTTTAAAGTAATTTGGCAGGGAGATGGGATACAGAGGTATAGTAGTGGGTGATGCACAGCCAAATATAGAAGATAAACTAAGTCAGTCTGGAAGGCAGAGAAAATATCGACCTGTTAAGGCACCAGGGAATAATGCAAGGCTGGATTCTTATAAGTAAGGCAGATGAACTCAGGGCGTTAATTATCACATGGGAATATGATATTGTTGCTATCACAGAGACATGGTTGAGGGAAGGGCAGGACTGGCAGCTCAATATTCCAGGGTATAGAATCTTCAGGTGGGGGGGGGGGGGGTGTAAAAGAGGAGGTGGCATTGCACTTTTGATCAAGGAGTTAATTACTACAAAAAAGAGAGCAATCACTTTCTAGGGAGTGTACTATAGGTGTTCAAATAGTCAGGGGGAGATAGAGGGGCAGATAAGTAGGCAAATCTCTGAGATGTGTAAAAATAATAGGGTATGATAGAGGGGAATGTCAACTTCTCCAATATTAACTGGGATAGCCTTAGTGTGAAAGGCTTAGAGGGGGCAAAATTCTTAAAGTGCATCTAGGAGAGCTTTTTTGAGCCAGATGTAGATAGTCCTACAAGAGAAGGGGCGTTACTGGATCTAATCTTAGAAAATGAAGTTAGGCAAGTGGTAGAAGTGTCAGTGGGGGAGCATTTTGGGGATGGTGACCATAAGATTTAAGGTAGTTACTGAAAAAGACAAAAATGGACCAGAAATAAAGGCCCTGAATTCGGGGAAGGCTGATTTCAATATGATAAGACAGGATCTGGCCAAAGTGGACTGGGAGCTACTTGTAGGAAGGTCTACATCAGACCAGTGGGAGTCATTCAAAAAGGAAATAGTGAGAGTTCAGGGCCATCATGTTCCTGTAAATGTGAAGGGAGGACCAACAAGTCCAGGGAATCCTGGATGTTAAGGGATATAGAGGATTGGATAAGGAAAGAAAAGGAGGCTTATGGCAGATACAGAGGGCTGGAAACAGCGGAAGCCCTACAGGAGTATAGAAAGTGTAGGGGGTACTTAAAAAATTAATTAGGAGAGCAAAGAGGGGGCATGAAAAAACACTGGCGGGAAAGATGAAGGAAAATCCCAAGGCAATTTATAAATATATTAAGGGCAAGAGGATAACCAGGGAAAGAGTAGGGCCCATTGGGGACCAAAGTGGCAATCTGTGCGTTGAGCTGGAGGACGTAGGTAAGGTTTTAAATGATTATTTTTCATCTGTGTTCACTGTGGAGAAGGATGATGTAGGTGTAGAAATCGGGGAGGGAGACTGTGATATACTTGAACAAATTAGCATTGAAAGGGAGAGGTATTAGCAGTTTAAGTGGGCTTAAAAGTGGATAAATCCCCAGGCCCAGATGAGATATATCCAAGGCTGCTGTATGAGGCAAGGGAGGAGATTGCAGGGGCTCTGACACTAATTTTCAAATCCTCTCTGGCTATAGGAGAGGTGCCAAAGGACTGGAGGACAGCAAATATGGTACCATTATTCAAGAAGGGTAGTCGGGATAAACCAGGTAATTACAGGCCAGTGAGTCAATCTTCAGTGGTAGCAAACTATTGGAAAAAATTCTGAGGGACAGGATTAATCTCCACTTAGAGAGGCAGGGATTAATCAGGCATAGTCAGCAAGGCTTTGTTAGGGGGAGATCATGTATCACAAATTTGATTGAATTTTTGAGGAGGTGACTAATTGTGTAGATGAGGATAGTGCAATTGATGTACTAAACATGGACTTCAGTAAGGCTTTTGACAAGGTCCCGCATGGGAGAATGGTCAAGAAGGTAAGAGCCCATGGGATCCAGGGCAATTTGGCAAATTGGATCCAAAATTGGCATAGTGGCAGGAGGCAGAGGGTGATAGTCGAAGGTTGTTTTTGTGACTGGAAGCTTGTGACGAGTGGTGTACTGCAGGGTTCGGTGCTGGGACCCTTGCTGTTTGTAGTGTATTAATGATTTAGACATGAATATAGGAGGTATGATCAGTAAGTTCACAGGTGACATGAAAATTGGTGGTGTTGTAAATACTAAGGAGGAAAGCCTTAGATTACAGGATGATGTAGGTGGACTGGTAAGATGGACAGAGCAGTGGCAAATGGAATTTAATCCTGAGAAGTGTGAGGTGATGCACTTTTGGAGGACTAACACGGCAAGGGAATACAGAATGAATGATAGGACCCTAGGAAGTACAAAGGATCAGAGGGACCTTGGTGTACTTGTCCATAGATCTCTGAAGGCAGCAGCAAAGGTAGATAAGGTGGTTAAGAAGGCATATGGGATACTTGCCTTTATTAGCCGAGGCAGGGAGATTATGTTGGAGCTGTATAAAATGCTAGTTAGACCACAGCTGGAGCACTGTGTGCAGTTCTGGTCGCCACACTATAGGAAGAATGTGATTGCACTGGAGAGGGTGCAGAGAAGATTCACCAGGATGTTGACTGGGCTGGAGTGTTTCAGCTATGAAGAGAGACTGGATAGGATAGGGCTGTTTTCCTTAGAGCAGGGGCGACCTGATTGAGTGTACAAAATTATCAGGGGCATAGATAGGGTGGATAGGAAGAAATTTTTCCCCTTAGCGGAGGGATCAATAACCAGGGGCATCGATTTAAGATAGTGGGCAGGAGGTTTAGAGGGGATTTGGGGAAAGTTTTTTTTAACCAAAGTGTGGTTGGAGTCTGGAACACACTGCCTGAGGGGGTGGTAGAGGCAGGAACCCTCATAACATTTAAGAAGTATTTAGGTGAGCACTTGAAACGTCATAGCATGCAGGGCTATGGGTCAAGTGCTGGAAAATGGATTAGAATAGATAGGTGCTTGATGGCCGGCATGGACACAACAGCCTAAAGGGCCTGTTTCTGTGCTGTATAACTCTATGACTATGACATTGAGACGTTGCGATATACAGAGACACATTGGGCAAATTTTAAAATCCCCTGTTGGTGGGTTTGTATGTTGACATGACTGTGAAATTTTTCGGATGACCTTCCACTGGGCTCCTGCCCGCTCCAACCTCTTCGCAATTTTACACTTGGACGGGTGATTCCTAGACTGGTTGGCCCACCCTTGCCTCAACTGAGGCCACTATGTAGCCAATTATTGACCACTAAAGGGCTGTTTCCCATCCAGTCTCAATTTTCAGACTGGTGGGAGGACTTAAGGGGCAAGGGGGAAACCCGAAAATTAACCCCCCTCAGGCCTGGTTGGGGAAATGGGGCGGGGGGAATTCCTCCATCAGCAGCCTCCTTTTAATATCAGGTGCTCCCCTAAAAGGCTTGACCCCTTCGAGCCTCTAACACCCCCACTCCCCTCTGTCCAATCCCTAGACCTCACCTCCCCTTCCTACCCTGTGAGCTCAAAACTTAACCTTATTCTGGACTCCTGGGAGGTGGGCTGTGGGGACTAACTGCTTGCAGTCCCAGACCTATCCACCGCATCTTCAGGCGTTGCAAGGTCTAGAGGGTTGCCAGCCAATCGGATTGGTCAGCAGCTCTCTGTGGTGGTACTTCCTCCTGACTGAGGGTCTGAAATCCCTCTTCCAGCTCATTGGAGCATTAATTGGCTGCCAGGCAGCCAGTATGGGCGGGGATTTGTTTGCTGCCAACTCCTCGGTTGGCAGGAAGAGAAACACTGCCATCCAAAATATCCTGACTATTTAGACTGTGTAACCTACTGCAACTCACTGTGAGACGCTGTGATGTATTACAAGAAACTGCAATATACTGTGACACACAGCAATACTCTACTCTCCTCTAGGGCTGCAAGTGGTTGATGCAACAACTGCGACAGTACCTGACAGCAAAACATGGCACTGAGGCAGTGGAAATGCTCTTCAAAGACATGGACAATATCTTCATCAAAAGTTTGCAGAGTGTCCAAACAGTGATCATTAATGACAAGCACTGCTTTGAACTGTATGGATACGACATTCTGATCGACAAGAACCTGAAACCGTGAGGACACGGAGTGTTGAACTGAAACAGATTGTGTGTGTGCGTGTGTGAGATTACCTATATATGTTGTATGTATGCGTGTACCTGTAGATGTTGTATGTCGACTATTAGATTATGATCTGTTAGCGGGGAGATGGTGGTGTAGTGATAATGCCACTGGACGAGTAATCCTGAGGCCCAGACTAATGCTGTAGGGACACGGGTTCAAATCCCATTACCGCAGCTGGTGAAATTTAAATTCAATTAATTAACTCTGGAATATAAAAATAAAAAAGGAAAAGTGGCCCAACCATAGCTAATGAAATAAATTAATTAGAGTATTAGATCCAAAAAGGAGTCATATAAAGTTGCTAGAAAAAGTAGCAAGCCTGAGGTTTTGGGAGCAGTTTAGAATTCAGCAAAGGAGGACCAAGAGATTGATTAAGAGGGGAAAATAGAGTATGAGAGTAAACTTGCAAGGAACATAAAAGCAGACTGTAAAAGTTTCGACAAGTATGTAAGAAGAAAAAGATTAGTGAAGACAAATGTGGGTCCCTTACAGTCTGAAACAGGAGAATTTATAATAGAAAATAAGGAAATGGCAGAGCAATTAAACTACTTTAGTTCTATCTGCACAGAGGAAGACAAATAACTTCACGGAAATGCTAAGGAACCAAGGGTCTGGTGAGAAGGAGGAATTGAAGGAAATTAGTACGACTAAAAAAAAATAGTGCTGGAGAAATTAATGGGACTGAAAGCCAAAAAATCCCCAGGGTCCGATAATCTACATCTCATGGTACTAAAAGATGTGGCCATGGAAATGGTTGTGATCTTCCAAAATTCTGTAGATTCTGGAACAGTCACAGCAGATAAGAGGGTGTAAAATATAACCCCACTATTTAAAAAAGGAGGGAGGGCAAAAACAGGTAATTACAGACCTGTTAGCCCAACACTGGAAGTAGGGACAATGCCAGAGTCTATTATAAAGGATGCGATAACAGGACACTTAAAACGTATCAATGTGATTAGAAAAAGTCAACATGGATTTATGAAAGGTGAATCGTGTTTGAGGATGTAACTAGCAGAATAGATAAGGGAGAACTAGTGGATGTGGTGTATTTGAATTTTCAGAAAGCCTTTGCTAAAGTCCCACATAAGAGGTTAGTGTGCAAAATTAAAGCAGTTGGGATTGGGGGTAATATATTGGCATGGATTGAGAATTGTTTAGCAGACAGGAGACAGAGAGTAGGAATAAATGGGTCTTTTTCAGAGTGGCAGGTGGTGACTAGCGGGGTACCGCAGGGATCAGTGCTTGGGCCCCAGCTATTCACAAGATATATCAATGATTTGGATGAGGGAACCCAATGCTATATTTCCAAGTTTGCTGACGACACGAAACTTGGTGGGCATGTGAGTGGTGAGGAGGATGTTAAGAGGCTTCAAGGCGATTTAGACAGATTGAGTGAGTGGGCAAATACATGGCAGATGCAGTATAATGTGGATAAGTGTGAAATTATCCACTTTGGTAGGAAAAACAGAGTGGCAGAGTATTATTTAAATGGTGATAGATTGGGAAGTGCTGATGTACAAAGGGACCTGGGTGTCCTTGTACACCAATCACTGAAAGCAAGCAAGCAGGTGCAGCAAGCAATTAAGAGTGCAAAGGGTATGTTGTCCTTCATTGTGAGAGGACTTGAGCACAGGAGCAAGGTTAAAAACAAAAAGCTAAAAGCTACTGCGGATGCTGGAAATCCAAAACAAAATAAAAAAAATAAAAACAGAATTACCTGGAAAAACTCAGCAAGTCTGGCAGCATCGGCGGAGAAGAAATCAGTCAACGTTTCGAGCCCTCATGGCCCTTCGGCAGAACTGCAGCATAGTTTCAACAAGGGAGAGATATAAATTGGTTTAAGGTGGGTGGGGTGGGGGGGGAAGAGACACATTGAGGGTGTGGTGTGAGCAGATAATCAAAAGATGTCAGAGACAAAAGGGTCAAAGAGGTGTTGAAGGTGGTGGTCTTTGTCTGAGAAAAGTGCTAATTAAGAATGGAAAACAGGACATTTAAAGTACAGCTCTAGCGGGGGTGGGGTGGAAAGACTAAAGGTTTTAGTTTTAGATTTAAAAATAATGGAAATAGGTGGGGAAAGAAGAATCTATATAAATTATTGAAAAAAAACGGGTGGGGGGAGAAAAGAAACGGGGTGGGGATGGGGGGAGGGGGAGTTTAAGATCTAAAGTTGTTGAATTCAATATTCAGCCCAGAGGGCTGTAAAGTGCCTAGTCGGAAGATGAGGTGCTGTTCCTCCAGTTTGCGTTGGGCTTCACTGGAACAATGCAGCAAGCCAAGGACAGACATGTTGGCAAGAGAACAGGGTGGAGTGTTAAAATGGCAAGCAACAGGGAGGTTTGGGTCTTTCTTGCGGACAGACCGCAGATGTTCTGCAAAACGGTCGCCCAGTTTGCGTTTGGTCTCTCCAATGTAGAGGAGACCGCATTGGGAGCAACGAATGCAGTAGACTAAGTTAGGGGAAATGCAAGTGAAATGCTGCTTCACTTGAAAGGAGTGTTTGGGCCCTTGGACGGTGAGGATAGAGGAAGTGAAGGGGCAGGTGTTGCATCTTCTGCGTGGGCATGGGGAGGTGCCATAAGTGGGGGTTGAGGAGTAGGGGGTGATGGAGGAGTGGACCAGGGTGTCCCGGAGGGAACGATCCCTACGGAATGCCGTCAAGGGGGGGTGAAGGGAAGATGTGTTTGGTGGTGGCATCATGCTGGAGTTGGCGGAAATGGCGGAGGATGATCCTTTGAATGCGGAGGCTGGTGGGGTGATAAGTGAGGACAAGGGGGACCCTATCATGTTTCTGGGAAGGAGGAGAAGGCGTGAGGGAGGATGCGCGGGATATGGGCCGGACACGGTTGAGGGCCCTGTCAACGACCGTGGATGGAAAACCTCGGTTAAGGAAGAAGGAGGACATGTCAGAGGAGCTGTTTTTGAAGGTAGTGTCATCAGAACAGATGCGACGGAGGCGAAGGAACTGAGAGAATGGGATGGAGTCTTTACAGGAAGCGGGGTGTGAGGAGCTGTAGTCGAGGTAGCTGTGGGAGTCGGTAGGCTTGTAATGGATATTGGTGGACAGTCTATCATCAGAAATTGAGACAGAGAGGTCAAGGAAGGGAAGAGAAGTGTCAGAGATGGACCATGTGAAGATGATGGAGGGGTGGAGATTGGAAGCAAAATTAATAAATTTTTCCAGGTCCCGACGAGAGCATGAAGCAGCACCGAAGTAATCATCGATGTACCGGAGAAAGAGTTGTGGGAGGGGGCCGGAGTAGGACTGGAACAAGGAATGTTCCACATACCCCATAAAGAGACAGGCATAGCTGGGGCCCATGCGGGTACCCATAGCCACACCTTTTATTTGGAGGAAGTGAGAGGAGTTAAAGGAGAAATTGTTCAGTGTGAGAACAAGTTCAGCCAGACGGAGGAGAGTAGTGGTGGATGGGGATTGTTGGGGCCTCTGTTCAAGGAAGAAGCTAAGGGCCCTCAGACCATCCTGGTGGGGGATGGAGGTGTAGAGGGATTGGACATCCATGGTGAAGAGGAAGCGGTTGGGGCCAGGGAACTGGAAATTGTTGATTGTCTTACTGCAGCTGTACAGGGCCTTGGTGAGACCACACCTGGAGTATTGTGAGCAATTTTGATCTCCTTACCTTAGAAAGGATATATTTGCCTTGAGGGAGTGCATCAAAGGTTCACCAGACTGATTCTTGGGATGGCAGGATTGTTGTATGAGGAGAGATTGGGTCGACTAGGCCTGTATTCACTGGAGTTTAGTAGAATGATAGGGGATCTCATTGAAACTTATAAAATTTTGACAAGGCTGGACAGACTGGATGCAGGGATGGTGTTTCCTCTGGCTGGGGGGTCTAGAACAAAGGGTCACAGTCTCAGGATACAGGGTAGGCCATTTAGGACTGAGATGAGGAGAAACTACTTCTGTGGAATTCTCTACCACAAATGCTGGCCTTCCCAGCGGTATCCACATCCCATGAAAAGAATGAAGAAATAAGAGTAATAAATTGGCAGTCAAATGTGGCTCAGTTGATACCACTCCTGCCTGAGTTACAGGGTTTTAAGTTCAAATCCCACTCCATAGGTGGAATTTTTCTAGATTTGCACTAAGTACCATAGCAGGTGGGCAAAAAAACGTTTCACTCACTGGCCGCAATGGTGGGTTTTCATGCCGTATCATCTCAAATCCATCTCATTATTTATTCACTCCAGGAAACACTCCATTTCTATGGTGGGTGGGCTCTCATTCGCATGCCTGCCATCACCCCGCCGCCGCATCATGCCAGGCGCCATATTTAAAGTTCAGCCCCAAACACACATCTCAGTGCTTCCAGACTGCCAGTGCTGCACGGAAGATATGGCCCCGAAACTGAAGAAGACTGCAGCCCCCAGGTTCAGCGACGCATCCCTCAAGCACCTTTCAGATGCCGTGGAGGCCCACCAGGATATCCTCTACTGCCGCTCTGACTGCAGGATGGGCAGCAACATCACTAACCCAGCCTGGGAGGCAGTGGCAGTGCCAACGCCCTTCAGAAGAGGACAGCCACCCAGTGCTGCAAGAGGATGAATGATCTTCTCCGTTTTGCCAGAGTAAGTCACTCTTCTCATCGCTCTCAACTCACAAACCCATCACACATCCACAGGGCCCTCGCTCACTGTCAGTTCAAGGGACATCGTCATTCACACTCTCACACTCATTGTCATTGTCCTCATCCCATCCATGGGACCACTCACCACCCACACAGGCCAGGAACACTTGTCATCTGGCCTAGCAGGCATCCTGCTTACACTCTCTCCATCTCTATCCATGCAGGACAAGCTGGCACACAACAAGAGAGAGCGGTCGCAGACCAGTGGCGGAATACTCGAAATCATGGTCCTCACGGACTTTGAAAACAGAACCATCCAGCTGGCCGGCGATGACTGGGACCGGTCCTGTGCTGACGGTGAGGTCGGCGATGCTCTACCAAGTAAGGATCCAGCAGTGCAACATCCATCAGACAATCGTGCTGTGAGTGATGTGTCCTCTTTCACAGGCCACTGCTATGCACTAATTATCTCTCCTTGCTTTCACAGGCACATCTGGGAAACAGCCGACAGAGTTCATGGCCCAGGGCCTCCAATCAAGCCCCGAAGAAACCTCTGAAAAGGAATTTGAAGGCACCCTCCCTGAAGTCCCATCACAGCGCTCACCCACACCCTCCACCAGCACAGAGACACACACCTCAGTGGGACTGAACTTTAGTGTATCCCAGGATCACAATCTGGTGAGCACATTGCACTTTCTGATCCACAGCAGGTGGAGGCAGGGACCTTCCAGGCCCCCGGCACTCGGAGGACTGCTGGAGGCCAGAAATTTGCTGAGTCCGAGTCAGATGACAAGCCTCTGGACTCGGTCATGTCACAGTTGCTGGAGCTGCAAAGACAAGCTCGGGAACATCAGGAAGGGATGTCTGCTGCACTCCTCAGATTGCAAGGCACGATGGAGGAGTCTGTCCGTCTTCAGGCTGAGGTGATAGCGCCGGCATTGCAACACACCGAGGTCAACACTGATAGGATGGCGGCTGCCATGGAGACCTTGGTCCTGGACGTCGTTCCTGCACTGCTGCGCGGACTCAACTCCATCGCTGACGCCAAAGTTGGCCTCCAACAGTGTCAATGCGAGATGGGTGCCCGGTACCGCTCCTCCTCATGGAGTCAGCCAGGGACCCCCGGAACCCATAGGGAGGAGGATCAGCAGGTGCACATTCTGGGGCCATCCACCCAGGTGACTCTGGGAGTGACTGGCCCATCTGAATCCCCTCTGCCTGTTAGCTCAGCAGCTCCAGCTCCACAGGCCGAGGTGGGTATCACTGCCACACAGCAGGACCCCGAAAGCAGGCCAGGGTCCTCAAAGCCTTGGCCCTCCAGAGGACGCCTGCTAAAGTCACCACAGACAAGGCGTCGCAGCCAGCAGGCTGCCTCTACCTCCGCTGTGGATGTCCGGGGAGCACCAAGACGCAGCAGCAGGGTTAGGAAAATTGAGGAGAATTAGCCGCAGTCTGGGCATGGGTGTTAATCACTAGTACAGACTGTTCACTATTGTCAATAAACTTCCAAGAATTTCTCCATGGAGGATCAGATGCTTCTGAAGTTTCCATGATATGACCCTGATCACAGAGCGCCAGCGATCTGTCCTTGGCCAGACAGGAGTCAGACATTCTCAGAGGCCGTGTGAAGATTTATGGAGTGTCCTCACTGCATCTCGTCGTCATCCACCTGCTATTGAGTGACTATTAGGGCCTCCACTGCATCTCCATGACAGGAGCATTCTGACAGAGGGTATTTGCGCTGCCATAAGCCAGACTGGAGTCAAACGTTCACAACTGCGATGTGAGGAAGTATGGGGTCACCTCACTGCATATTGTCATCATCCTCCACAAATCTGGCAGCTATGAGGGCCTCCCAAGCACGCCTGCCTCATCTGGCCAGTGCGAGAGCCTCGTCCCTGTCATCATCGCCTCCGAGGACGACCTCACCCTCATCCCCACTGGCGTCCTCCTCATCGGAAGAGACGTGCAACTCCTCTACCTCTTCCTCAGGCAGCTCCTCTCCCCGTTGCAGCGCCAGGTTGTGAAGGGCACAGCAGATGATGACGATGCGTCATACCCTCTGCGGACTGTATTGCAGGGCTCCACCAGACCGGTCCAGGCACCAGAACCTCATCTTGAGCATCCCGATGGTCTGCTCCACCAAGTTGTGAGTTGCTGCATGAGCCTCATTACAGCGTCGCTCTGCTGCAGTCTGAGGCCGCCACACGGGTGTCATCAGCCACGGCCTCTGCGGGGAGCCCTTGTCCCCGAGGAGCCAACCCTGCAGCCTCTGTGGACCCTGCAAGACTCCAGGGATTTGTATGAGGATGTAGGCATTGTGCACACTCCCTGGAAACCGTGTGCACACCTGCAGGATGTGTTTCTGGTGGCCGAACACTAGCTGCACGTTCAGCGAATGGAAGCCCTTGTGGTTGATGTAGTCCACCGAGTGTAGCGACAGAGACCTGAGCGCCATTTGAGTGCAGTCAATCGCACCCTGCACCTGTAGGAAACCGGAGATCTGGGCGAATCCAATGGTCCTTGCATCCTGGCTGTCCTGGTCCAGGGCGAAATGCACAAAGTTGTGTGCCCTCGCGAAGATGGCATCTGTGACCTCATGAATGTATTTGTGGGTGGCGGATTGTGAAATCCCACAGAGGTCACCTGTGGAGCTCTGAAAGGAGCCACTGGTATAGAAATTGAGCACCACGGTCACTTTCACAGCCGCTGGCAGTGGATGCCCTCCATGTCCCCTTGGCGCCAAATCCTGCAGTAACTGGCAGATATGACCGACCAGTTCCCTGGACATGCGCAGTCTTTGGCGACACTAGTTGTCAGTCATCTGCAGGAATGAAAGGTGGCGTATAGACCTTGGGTGTCGCCGGCCTGCAATGGTGGCTCTTGGTCGGTGTGTGTGGGAGCCGCAGCCGCCCCTTCTTCCTGAGGTTGCTGCTCCTGCCTCTGCTCAGCCAGGAGCCTCAGGTGCTCTCTCCTCCTTTGCCTTCGTGCTCTGTAAGCCATGAGGCATACAGCTAATTCACCAGGCTCCATGATCCTGATGTACTCCTCCTGCAGGGTGAAAGAGGGAGACACATGGTTAGCATGGGTGTACTAAGAACCAGTCCTGGTTAAGTGTGACAGCCCCTTAACGCTTCCCGGGGAGTGCTGGCCACCACTTGGATGGCCAGAGATTAGTGCGCTGCCTGGCTGCCCGAAATCCCACCACCTCCGCGCAACTCCACCTGACCGATTGGCAGCAGCTTTGCCCACTGGACCGCATGCTGCTCTCAGCTCAGGCACAGGCATTCTCCTAACCTGCGCTGCAAGGCTGCACTGTTAGCTTAAACCATGGGGGAGACTGGTCCAAACGGGGATGCAGACTTTGCAGCGGGCTGTGAGCTCCTCCAGCAGTGACTGCTCCATGGCCAACTTTAGCAAGGAGATTGTACAACGTGTGCAGTTGTCCAGCTGTTTCTGCCGTCCAGTAAAACGCTCATGACTTTGCAGTCTGTGCTGGGGGATGGTAAGGTGGGTGGTGTGAAAAGCTCTGGAGCACTTGGTGGAATTTGATGCCTCTGCGCTGCTTGAGTTAAGCTCAAGACCCGACCCCAATCATATCAATGTGGCTGTGCTTGAACTGTCTCAGTTTCAGAGGAATGGTCACTTTATACAGGTTTCCCTAATGCGTGGCCGCTTCCCTCGCCCACCCTACCCCCCACCCCCCCACCTCCACCCATGCCGAATGCTTGTGCGTTATATTCAACAGCTGGTCTACCCCTAACCCTGACACCCCAATGCCCCTCAAGCTTGACGTCCAACAAGTGGCCCTGGTGATCACTGCACAACATTATTGTGTACTCACCTTCGAGTTCCCCTCAAAGTGCAGGCCGCCAAGTGCATGCCTTTTATGTACTGTTTTGAAACACGTTGGTATGCTTTCCCACCGATGCAGATGGACGATCCAGCGGGGAGGGGTGGCGGACAATTCCGGCAGGCTGGCCTGATAATGATATGCTGATGTATCACAATGAGGTTCCCGACGTCCGATGGCGGGAAACATGGCCCGCCATCGGTGGGCTGAGTGGACAATCGCGAACTGGTTTCACGCTGTTGTGAAACCGATCGCGCCATATTGTCCACTCATGCCATCGATCACACCTGACACCAGTGGGCACGGAAAATTCCGCCCCATGTCTTGGGCATAAAAATCAAGGTTGACAATCACATGCACTACGTGTACTCTGAGAGGTGCTTTTTCAGATGATGGGATATCTCTTGAACTATGCAGTTCTCCCCATGTTAAACGACTCTACGTGTGCTGCACACTGCGGCAAGCATCCTTGCTTCAAGGGAATATCAAAAACAAAAAGAAGAAACAAGGCTCTGTGCCAGTTTAACATAATTTCTCTGCTTTTAAGACGCAAAAACTAAACAGGTATATCAACCGTGGCTAACAAAGGAAGTTAAAGATTGCATTAGATCAAAGGGAGTGGCCGAGGTCAGACTAATCGGCCTGTAATTTCCCGTCTTTTGCCTCACTCCCTTCTTAAACATGGGGGTTACATTAGCGATTTTCCAGTCCTCTGGGACCCTCCCTGACTCCAGTGATTCCTGAAAGATCACCACTAACGCCTCCACTTTCTCTTCAGCTATCTCCTTCAGAACTCTGGGGTGTAATCCATCTGGACCAGGTGATTTATCCACCTTCAGACCTTTCAGTTTTCCTAGCACCTTCTCCTTGGTAATGGCCACCATACTCACCTCTGCCCCCCCAACTCTCTTGAACTTTGGGGATGTTACTCTTGTCTTCCACCGTGAAGACTGACGCAAAGTATCTATTCAGTTGCTCCGCCATTTCTTTGTTCCCCAGTACTACTTCTCCAGCGTCATTTTCCAGCGGCCCAATGTCCACTTTTGCCTCTCTCTTACCCTTTATATATCTAAAAAAACTCTTGCAATCTTCTTTTATATTACTGGCTAGTTTACCCTCATATTTAATCTTCTCCCTCCTTATTTCTTTTTTAGCTGTCCTCTGTTGGTCTTTGTAAGCTTCCCAATCCCCTGGTTTCCCACTGCTCCTCGCCGCATTGTATGCTTTCTCTTTTGCTTTTATGCTGTCTCTGACTTCCCTTGTCAGCCATGGTTGCCTCGTCCTCCCTTTAGTATGCTTCTTCTTCCTAGGGATGAATTTTTGCTGTGTCTCCCAAATTACTCCCTGAAACTCCTGCCATTGCTGTTCCACTGTCTTTCCTGCTAGGCTCATCTCCCAGTCAATTCTGGCCAGCTCCTCCCTCATGCCTCTGTAGTTGTCTTTATTCAACTGTAATACCGTTACATCTGATTCCAGCTTTTTCCTCTCAAATTGCAGGGTGAATTCTATCATATTATGGTCACTTCCTCCTAAGGGTTCCTTCACCTTAAGCTCCCTTATCAAATCTGCCTCATTACACATCAGTAAATCTAGAATTGCCTGTTCCCTAATGGGCTCCAACACAAGCTGCTCCAAAAAGCCATTTCGTAAACATTCTACAAATTCCTTTTCTTGGGATCCACTACCAACCTGATTTTCCCAGTCTACCTGCATATTGAAATCCCCCATGATCACTGTAACCTTGCCTTTCTTACATGCCTTTTCCATCTCCTGGTGTATCTTGTGCCCCACATCCTGACTACTGTTTGGAGGCCTGTACATAACTCCCATTATGGTTTTTTTTACCTTTGCGGTTCCTCAACTCTACCCACACAGATTCTACATCATCTGACCCTACATCATTTCTTGCTATCGATTTAATTTAATTTCTTAATAACAAAGCAACCCCACCCCCTCTGCCAACCTGCCTATCTTTTCAATAGGATGTATATCCTTGGATATTTAGCTCCCAGTCCTGAATAAATAAATAAATAAATGGGTCATTCCCAGGATGGCAGGCTGTTAGTAGTGGGATGCCGGAAGGATCAGTGCTGGGCCCATAGATGTTCATTTATATAAATGATTTGGATGTGGGGACCAAATGTAATATTTCCAAATTTGCAGATGACATATAACTAGTTGGGAATATGAGTTGTGAGGAGGATGCAAGGAGGCTTGAAGGGGCTTTGGACAGGCTAAGTGAATGGGCAAGAACATGACAGATGGAATATAATATGAATAAGTGTGAAGTTATCCACTTTGGTAGAAAAAACAGAAAGGCAGAGTATTTCTTAAATGGTGAAAGATTGGTAAATGCTGATGTCCAAAGGGACCTGGGTGCCCTTGTTCATAAGTCACTAGAAGCTAGCATGCAGGTGCAGCAAGCAATTAGGAAGGCAAATGCTATGTTGGCCTTCATTGCAAGGGGATTTGAGTACAGGAGTAAAGATGTCTTGCTGCAATTGTATAGAGCCTTGTTGAGATCACACCTGGAGTATTGTGCACAGTTTTGGTCTCCTTATCGAAGGATGGATATGCTGGTCATTGAGGGAGTGCAGCAGAGATTCACCAGACTAATCCCTGGGATGGCAGCATGGCCTTGTGAGGAAAGATTGAGGAAGCTGGACCTGTATTCTCCACAATTTCGAAGAATGAGGGGTGACCTCATTGAAACTTACAAAATTCTTAAAGGGCAGGATAGGGTGGATGTTGGTAGGATCTTTCCCCTGGCTGGTGAGTCTAGAACCAGGGGTCACAATGTCTTAATAAAGGGCAGGCCATTTAAGACAGAGATGAGGAGGAGTTTCTTCACTCGGAGGATGGTAAATCTTTGGAATTCTCTAACCCAGAGGGCTGTGAAAGCTCAGTTATCAATAGATTTCTAATTATTGTAATAAGTATCAATGACATGAAGGGATATAGGGAGAGTGGGAAAAAAATGAGTAGTGGTAGAAAATCAACCATGATCTGTTTGAATGGCAGAGCAGGTTCAATGGGCCAAATAGCCTGTTCCTGCACCTATGTTCCTACGTTGTGAAGAGAGTGAAACTGTTTTCACTAGTAATTGGTAAGGGATTGGAAGGTTTGGGATAAATGCGTCCATGAACTACTATATTTCTAAAGTAAAAACAGAAAATGCTGGAAAAACTCAGCAGATCTGGCAGTATCTATGGAGAGAGAAACAGAGTTAATCTTCAGAGCTACAGAGAAGTAGGAATGTGATGGATTTTATACTGTTTAAGAGGGGGTGGAGCAGGTGGAACAAAATAGAAGGTCAGGGATAGACGGGAGCTCAGGAGAGATTGACAAAGATATTCTGGACACAGGACAAAGTGAGTGCTAATGGTAGTGTTAAAGACTAAAGAAGGTGCTGATTGTGGCATAAAGGTAAGAAAGCAGAATGTGTTGATAGCAGAACAAGGGTCAGCCCTCTGTGAAAGCACAGAATAGAAACAAGTGACAGATGGCCCTGTGGGGAGTTGGGGGAAAAAGGGAAAAAAAAATACAAATTAAAATTTAAAAAATTGGTTAAAAAAAGGTACAGATGGAGGAGAGAGTTCATGGTCTGAAGTTATTGTTGACTCTGTAAGGCTGTAAAGTGCCTAATCGGAAGATGAAATGCTGTTCCTCCATTTTGTGTTGGGCTTCACTGGAACATTGCAACAGGCCAAGGATGGACATGTGGGCATGAGACTTTGAAAAAGTACTGCTCATCTCTCAAACAGGATTTCTTTCTGTCTTTCATCCTGTTCACCTTCATTGCTTTCCATTTCCCTCCTGGTGTTTACCAAAACTTGGTTTCACAGCCACATTTCCTTCCTCAGAGACTGTTTCTGTTCTTGACTTACCCCAAATGGATTCCAAATGAAGTTTCCATCCCTCATGATTTGAAACCGCCCAGGATTACAGGTATCTCTGGGACATACTGCGCTCCTCGGACTGCTGTTCTCGCAGCAGCCTGAGACCAACTCTCAGAGCCATGCACCGCCATATGAACACACTCGACCTCTCTCTCCAATAGCACCGACTCACTGTATCTCAAAGCTGTCCCTGTCCCCAGTTTCATTTTATCCTTCGTCTCATCCAATGCCTTACCAAGAAACTTGATTTCTTCCTTTCAGGTTTTAAGGAACGCAAGCTCCAACAACTTATTGATACGAATGCCTATCCAGGACCCTCCACCCCTTCCCGTCCCTCTGACCCCATCCCTTCTTCTAATCTTACCCTTTGCCATATATTCACTATACCCTATGACTTCCCCCTCTCTGATGCTGAATGTTCTGTACTTAGCAAAGGAGTCCGTTTCATCCGCTTAATCTTTCACCTCAATGAATTTCGGGCTCAGCACGATTCTGAACTTTTCTTCTGTCACATTCATCTCTAGGCTTACTTCTTTGGGCAGGAGTTCTCCCCATGTTCAATGGATCCTTTCATCCACCTTCAGTATTCTCCCTCTACCTGGACCCCTCCCTCTGGCCTCTTACCTGCTCTTGATCTTTTCATTGAGAACTGTCGGCGTGACATTGACCATCTTAATTTCACTGTTCCCCTCACCCACCCCAACCTGTCTCCTTCTGAACTTGCTGCACTCCATTCTCTCAGGTCCAACCCTGACTTTGTTATCAAGCCTGCCAACAAGGGTGGTGCGTTGTTGTCTGGCACACGATCAGTGAGGGAAGACAGAGGCCGAGTGAGTATATTTGGGAATTTGGTTCAAAGTGGGAATTTGGTGCACAGGGGGAAGGAGGCACTTTAGGATTAGAGGTGTTTTTTTACAAAGCTAAATTAAACATTTATTAACAAAAGAAAAGACTTGAAGCACATACATAAGTCTACAAATTACTACTATAATAACTCCTAAATCCCCTAATTAATCTGGCTCCCAGTTACACCTCCGTTAAGGCAACAGTATAACAAAATATAAGTTTAACAGACCCAGGCAAATCATACAATACCCTGGACAGTGGTATTCAAAGTGAGTTTCTTAGCTTTGGTTCCTGTAGACAGCAACTTGATGCATAGAAGCTGGAGGCTTTTCGCACTTGTGTTAGATCTTAGAATGCCTTTCTCCTTACACAAAACCTTTATACATGTTTCTCCCTCTTTAATGTAAATTCCATTGTTGCAATATGCCTTTGTAACTTAACTTTTCTCATAATGTAAACCTTTCATTGTATTCATATTATCAGTAACCTTTGGGGAAAAATAAATATTTTTGGCTTAGCTTCTTTTAGCTAGGTGTAACACCCTACCATCTCTTTGAAACTGAAACTAATTTATCTAAAAATGCAAATGTTCCTCACACCTCACATTCTAAAACTTCAGCCATGTTCATGTATTAATAACTCCAGACCAGCTGTTTCCAATTCAGTTAAATTCCACCCCCCCCCCCCCCCCCCCCCCAACACACACCCACACAGAGAAACTAATCCAAACCCCACTATTAACCTATCTTTACAATAGATCACAACATTATGGAAATTATTATATTTTCATGACAAAAATTCAGATGGGCAAAGATAGCCTAAATGAGGAGTACATTAAATGTTTTCGGGATAGTTTCTTAGAACAGCATGTTCTGGAGCCAATCAGAGAGCAGGCTATACTGGACCTGGTTTAAAGCAAAACACTTCGGATGCTGGAAATCTGAAATGAAAACAGAAAATTCTGGAAAATCTCAGCAGGTCTGACAGCTTCTGTAGAGAGAGAAACGGAGTTAAGGTTTTGAGTTTGTATGACCCTCCCTCAGCGGGTACCAGACCTGTATTGTGCAATGAGATGGGAGTAATGATTTTGTCGTGAAGGCGCCCCTAGGTAGCAGTGACCACATTGGAGTTTACATTCATTTTGAGGGAGAGAGGAGTGGGTCTGAGACTATGTTTTTAAACTTAAGGGCAATTATGAGGGCATGAAAGCTTAGCTGGCTAAAGTGAATTGGCAAATTAGGTTAAGGGATAGGTCAATAGAGATACAGTACCTAATATTTAAGGGAATATTTCCAAATGCACAGAATGGATACATTCCAACAAGTAAGAAAAAGCCCAAGGGACAGACACACCATTCATGGTTAACTAGAAAGGTTGAAGATAGTATCAAATTTAAAGAAAAAGTAAATAATTGTGCAAAGATAGGTGGCAGGTCAGAAGATTGGACAGAATAAAAGGAACAGCAAAGAATGACTAAAAGGCAAATAAGGAGGGAAAATTAGCGTATGAGAGAAACCTAGCCAGAAATAAAAAAACAGACAGTAAGAGTTTTTTTTTATATTTAAAAAAGAAACCATTTAACAAAATGAGCATTGGTCCTATAGAAAGTGAGTCTGGAGAATTGATAATGGAAAATAAGGAGATGGCAGATGAATTGAACAGGTATTTTCCATCAGTTTTCACTATAGAGAATACAAGTAACATCCCAGAAGCAGCTATAAACCAGGAAATAGAAGTGGGGAAGGAAGTCAGGAAAACTACAGTCACCAGAGAAGTGGTACTGAGTAAATTTTTGGAGCTGCGGCTGACCAGAGCCCAGGTCCTGATGGACTTCACCCTAGAGCCTGAAAAGAAGCGTCTAGTGAGATAGTTGATACACTGATTTTAATTTTCCAAAACTCCCTAGATTCAGGGAAGGCCCCATAGATTGGAAGATAGCAAAGTAACTCCACTATTCAAGAAGGAGGGAGACAGAAAGCAGGAAACTGCAGGCCAGTTAGCTTAACACCTGTCATAAGGAAAATGTTAGAAGCTATTATTAAAGAAGTTATAGCAGGGCACTCGGAGAACTCAAGGTCATCAGGCAGAGTCAACATGGTTTTGTGAAAGAGAAAAGGTGTTTACCCAACTTGGAGTTCTTTGAGGAAGTAACATGTGCTGCCGATAAAAGGGAACTGGTGGATGTGCTGTACTTGGATTTCCAGAAGGCATTTGATAAAGTGCCACATCAAAGGTTATTGCGGAAAATAAAAGCTCATGGTATGAGGGGTAACATATTGGTATGGTTGAAGATTGGCTGGCTAACGGGAAGCAGAGAGTTGGCATAAGTGGGTCTTTTTCAGGTTGGCAAGATGTAACTAGTGGCATGCCACAGGGATCAGTGCTGGGACTTCAACTGTTTAGAATTTATATAAATGACTTGGATGAAGGGATTGAAGGGATGGTTGCCAAATTTGCTGACGACACAAATATAGGTTGGAAAGTAAGTTGTGAAGAAGACATAAGGAGGCTACAAAAATATATAGATAGGTTAAGTGAGTGGACAAAGATCTGGCAAATAGAGTATAATGTGGGAAAGTGTGAAATTGTCTATTTTGACAGGAAGAATAATAAAAAAGAAGCATATTATCTAAGTGGTGGGAGATTGCAGAGCTCTGAGATGCAGAGGGATCTGGGTGTCTTAGTGCATGAATCACTCATGCAGGTACAGCAAATAATTAGGAAAGCTAATAGAATATTATCATTTATTGCGAGGAGAATCGAATACATAAGTAGGGAGGTTATGCTTCAGTTGTAGAAGGCACTAGTGAGACCACTTTTGGAGTACAGTGTACAGTTATGGTCACCTTATTTAAGGAAGGATGTAAATGCATTAGAAGCAGTTCAGAGAAGGTTTATCAAACTAATACCTGGAATGGATGGGTTGTCTTATGAAGAAAGGTTGGACAGACTAGGCTTGTATCCGCTGGAGTTCAGAAGAGTAAGAAGTGACTTGATTGAAACATCTAAGGTCCTGAGGGGTCTTGATTGGGTGGATGTGGAGAGGATGTTTCCTCTTGTGGGAGAATCTAGAGCTAGGGGTCACTGTTTAAAAATAAGGGGTCGCTCATTTAAAACCGATGAGGCAAAAATTTTTCACTCAGAGCGTCATGACTCTTTGGAACTCTCTTCCTGAAAAAGTTGTAGCAGATTCTTTGAATATTTTTAAGGCAGAAGTGGATAGATTCTTGGTAAGCAAGGGGGTGACAGGTTATCGGGGGTAGGTGGGTTCAGATTTCAGGTTACTATTAGGTCAGCCATGACCTTATTAAATGGTGGAGCAGGCTCGAGGGGCTGAATGGCCTACTCCTGCTTCTTGTTCGTATGTACTGACCTCTACCTTACTGAGACTGAGCGCGAACACTCAGACATTTCTTCCTACCTCCTTCTGGACCATGACCCCAGCACTGGACATCAAGCCATTGTTTCCAGGACTGTCACTGACCTCATCTCCTCTGGAGATCTTCGTTCCACAGCTTCCAACCTCATAGTCTCCCAATCCTGCAAAAGCTGCTTCTACCTACTTTCCAAAATCCACAAACAGGACTGTCCTGGTAGACCCATTGTGTCAGCCTGTTCCTGCCCCACAAAACACATTTCATTCTATCTTGACTCCATTCTCTCTCCCCTTGTCCAGTCTCTTCCCACCTACATTCACGCTTCCTCTGATGCCGTACATCATATCAACAATTTCCAGTTTTCTGGCCCTAACTGCCTCATCTTCACCATGGATGTCCAGTACCTCTACACCTCCATCCCTCACCAGGACAGTCTGAGGGCTCTCCGCTTCTTCCTTGAACAGAAGCCCGAACAATCCTCATCCACCACTCTCCTTCGCCTGGCTAAACTTGTTCTCTCACTGAACAACTTGTCCTTTAACTTATCTCACTTCCTCCAAATAAAAGATGTGGCTATGGATACCTGCATGGGCCCCAATTATGCCTGTCCTTTTGTGGGGTATATGGAACATCCCTTGTTCCATTCCTACTCAAGCCCCCTCCCACAACTCTTTTTTCAGTACATCGATGACTGTATCAGTACCACTTCATGCTCTCACCTGGACCTTGAAAAATGTATCGATTTTGCTTCCAATGTCCACCCCTTTCTCACCTTCATATGGTCCATTTCCAACTCTTCCCTCCCCTTCCTTGACCTTTCTGTCTCCATTTCTGGTGATAGACTGTCTACCGATATTCATTACAAACTCACTGACTCCCACAGCTACCTCGACTACAGCTCCTCACACCCTGCTTCCTGTAAGGACTCCATCCCATTCTCTCAGTTCCTTCACCTCTGTCACATCTGTTCTGACGATGCCACCTTCCAAAATGGCGCTTCTCACATGTCTTCCTTTTTCCTTAACTGAGGGATCCCCCCACTGCGATAGACAGGGCCCTCAACTATGTCCAATCTATCTCCCGTGCCTCTGCCCTCACCCCTTGCCCTCCCTCCCAGAGCCATGATAGGGTCCCCCTTGTCCTCACTTCTCACCCCACCAGCCTCTGCACTCAAAGGATCATCCTCCGCCATTTCTGCCACCACCAACCACAGTGCCCCCCATCAGCATTCCGTTAAGACCGTCCCCTCTGTGACACCCTGGTCTACTCCTCCATAATCCCCAACTCCTCATCCCCTTCCCACAGCACCTTCCCATGCAATTACAGAAGGTGCAATACCTGCTCCTTTACCTCCTCCCTCCGCACTGTCCAAGGACCCAAACATTCCTTTCAGGTGAAGCAGCATTTCACTTGCACCTCCTTCAATTTGGTATACTGCATTCGCTGCTCCCAAAGTGTTCTCCTCTACATCGGGGAGACCAAACGCAGACTGGGTGACCGCTTTGCGGAGCATCTTCACTCAGTCCGCAAGCGTGACCCAGACCTTCCTGTTGCTTGCCATTTCAACACCCTATCCTGCTCTCATGCCCACATGTCCGTCCTTGGCCTGCTGCAATGTTCCAGTGAAGCCCAACGCAAACTGGAGGAACAGCACCCCATCTTCCGACTAGGTACTTTACAGCCTTCCGGACTTAACATCAAGTTCAACAACTTCAGACTATGAACTCTCTCCTCTATCTTCATCCCCTTTTTCTTTCCATTTTTTAAATTTCAATTTTAACTTTTTATTTATTCATTTTTTAACTCTTTTTTTACCTAACCCCCAGCCCCCCCCCAATAGGGCCATATGTCACTTGTACCTATGTTGTGCTTTCACAGAGCGCTGACCCTTGTTCTGCTATTAACACATTCTGCTTTCTTACCTTTATGCCATGATCAGCACCTTCTTTAGTCTTTAACACTACCATTAACACTCACTTTTCCCTGTGTCCAGAACATCTTTGCCAATCTCTCCTGAGCCCCCATCTATCCCTGACATTCTATCTTGCTGCACTGCTCCACCTGCTCTTTAACAGTATAAAATCCATCACATTTCTATTTCTCGTTAGCTTTGAAGAAGGAGTCATATGGACTTGAAATGTTAACTCTGTTTCTCTCTCCACAGATGCTGCCAGACCTGCTGAGATTTTCCAGCATTTTCTGTTTTTGTTTCAGATTTCCAGCATCCACATTATTTTGCTTTCATTTTAATATTTCTAAAGTGTTAGCTGAGAATTGTTGAAACATGTGTTAAAATGATTTTTGCATTGGTGAATGAGAAGCTGAATGTTGAAGATTATGTTTGTGTAAGTTTGTTCAGCATATGTCAACTGCCCTTCAAAACCTGACCCCCACCCTTCCCTAGGGCACCTGATCTCTTTCCACTCAAAAATTCCAGACTTATCTTATTTCAATGTCCATGGTGTTGTCTTTGTGGGACAGCTTGCAGTCCACTACTGAGTCCTGGAGCTGCCAGGACTGCAAGGACAGAACTTCTGGAGGGCAGAAGTCCCAGGCTGAGCTTGTTAAGGCTACCTGCAGCATAATATTGTCGCGGGGCAGCCTTTTTTGAAGTTAGTTGGTTTGTGACTCAGTTTTCTACTGAGGGTGCGTAATATGCACCCGCCCCACCGTGCCCCCCCCCACTCTAAAATCCCCCTATGTTTGCTAGGAAGGGTTAGAATGACTATCCTTCTGATGCAGTATCAGCCTGAATAGACTGCCTGTGAGGGTTTGTTTCTTCTGGCCAGTGGTCAGTGCCTGTGATAACCCTGTCCTATGGCACTAGAGAATCACCAGCTGAGTATCATGGGCTTTGTGCTGTCACACCCTGCCCTTATTACTCTTGTGTTCCCTTGCCCTGCTCTGATCTGCCGATTTCTCTCTTGTTGCATACATATCCTCCCCATGTCATCCAACAAATATATTTAATGTCTTTCTGTTTTGTAAGGTGGCTTTTGGAGGTGAATGCTTCTCCTTCACTGATAGCCAGCAGCCAGGAAGATTATGAGCTGAAATGCCGTTTGTTGGAGGACACAGTGCATGTTGTAGACATGGAAGGAAGGTGAGTGAAAGAAGACCTTGTATTTATATTGGCTCTCCCAAGTCCTCAGATCACCCTAAATGAATGGCTCTCTTGCGAAGTTGTTTTGTAGTCAAATGCAGCAGCAGGGTTGTGGCCATTTGGCTGTGGGTCTGGAGTCACATGTAGGCCAGACCCAGGTAAGGATGGCAGATTTTCTTCCCAACGATCGAATGTTAGTTTCAAGGTCACCATTACTGAGGCTAGCTTTATATTCCAGATTTATTAATTGAGTTCAAATTCCACAGCTGCCGTTGTAGGATTTGAACCCATGTTCCCAGACCATTAGCCTTGGCCTCTGGATTGGCAGTTTAGTGACAATACCACTATGTCTCTCACTAATGAACATTTCACTGTTTTTTGGTGATTGGCTGAGGGAGGGAGGTGGGCCCAACCAACAGGAAAATCCCTGAAAATCTTCAAGAAAAGGAGCAATTTTTTAACATCCAGCTGAGCTGGAAGATGGGGCTTTCCAACAATTCAGCTCTCTTAGTACTGCACAGGATTGTCAGAAACTATTACATCAATCCTGTGGTATGTAATAAAAATAAAAAACTACTGCGGATGCTGGAAATCCAAAGCAAAAACAAAATTACCTGGAAAAACTCAGCAGGTCTGGCAGCATCGGCGGAGAAGAAAAGAGTTGACATTTCGAGTTCTCATGACCCTTCAGCAGAACTGAGTGAAGTTAGGAGAGGGGTGAAATATAAGCTGGTTTAAGGTCGGGGGCGGGAGGGAGAAGTTGGGGGGGTGGGTGTGATTGTAGGGACAAGCAAACAGTGATACAGATGATCAAAAGATGTTACAGACAAAGGAACAGGGAGGTGTTAAAGGTGGTGATATTATCTAAGAGAATGTGCTAATTAAGAATGGATGGCAGGACACTCAAAGTACAGCTCTAGTGGGGGTGGGGTGGAAAGACTGACAGGGTATTATAGTTATAGATTAAAAATAATGGAAATAGGTGGGGAAAGAAAAATCTATATAAATTATTGGAAAAAACAAAAGGGAGGGGGAAGAAACGGAAATGGGGGTGGGGATGGGGGAGGGAGTTTAAGATCTAAAGTTGTTGAATTCAATATTCAGCCCGGAAGGCTGTAAAGTGCCTAGTCGGAAGATTGAGGTGCTGTTTCTCCAGTTTGCGTTGGGCTTCACTGGAACAATGCTGCAAGCCAAGGACAGACATGTGGGCAAGAGAGCAGGGTGGAGTGTTCTGCATCTTCTGCGTGGGCATGGGGAGGTGCCATAGGTGGGGGTTGAGGAGTAGGGGGTGATGGAGGAGTGGACCAGGGTGTCCCAGAGGGAACGATCCCTACGGAATGCCGCTAGGGGGGGTGAAGGGAAGATGTGTTTGGTGGTGGAATCATACTGGAGTTGGCGGAAATGGCGGAGGATGATCCTTTGAATGCGGAGGCTGGTGGGGTGATAAGTGAGGACAAGGGGGACCCTATCATGTTTCTGGGAGGGAGGAGAAGGCGTGAGGGCGGATGCGCGGGTCCACTCCTCCATCACCCCCTACTCCTCAACCCCCACCTATGGCACCTCCCCATGCCCACGCAGAAGATGCAACACCTGCCCCTTCACTTCCCGTCTCCTCACCGTCCAAGGGCCCAAACACTCCTTTCAAGTGAAGCAGCATTTCACTTGCATTTCCTCTAACTTAGTCTACTGCATTCATTGCTCCCAATGCGGTCTCCTCTACATTGGAGAGACCAAACGCAAACTGGGTGACCGCTTTGCAGAACATCTGCGGTCTGTCCGCAAGAAAGACCCAAACCTCCCTGTTGCTTGCCATTTTAACACTCCACCCTGCTCTCTTGCCCACATGTCTGTCCTTGGCTTGCTGCATTGTTCCAGTGAAGTAGGCACTTTACAGCCTTCCGGGCTGAATATTGAATTCAACAACTTTAGATCTTAAACTCCCTCCCCCATCCCCACCCCCATTTCCGTTTCTTCCCCCTCCCTTTTGTTTTTTCCAATAATTTATATAGATTTTTCTTTCCCCACCTATTTCCATTATTTTTAAATCTATAACTATAATACCCTGTCAGTCTTTCCACCCCACCCTCACTAGAGCTGTACTTTGAGTGTCCTGCCAGCCATTCTTAATTAGCACATTCTCTTAGATAATATCACCACCTTTAACACCTCCCTGTTCCTTTGTCTGTAACATCTTTTGATCATCTGTATCACTGCTTGCTTGTCCCTACAACCACCCCACCCCCCAACTTCTCCCCCCCGCCCCCCGACCTTAAACCAGCTTATATTTCACCCCTCTCCTAACTTCACTCAGTTCTGCTGAAGGGTCATGAGGACTCGAAATGTTAACTCTTTTCTTCTCCGCCGATGCTGCCAGACCTGCTGAGTTTTTCCAGGTAATTTTGTTTTTGCTGTGGTATGTAATGTTGGAACAGGAATTAACAGTAATTGTTGAGAAATGGTAAGGAAGTGTTATCAGTCAGAGACAGTGTTCTGAAGCCTTCCCCAATGTACAAATAAACAAATGTGTAAGCTGATAACGTCCTGAAGGTAACTGATTGGTACACAGTACTTGAGATTATGGAAGGGACTGAGCTGAATACAACACTATATAATGACATGAAAATACCCCAAGCATATTCAGCTTCCTAAATGGGAGTAAGGGATTGAGCCTCCCAATCGTGGATCATTAACACTAAACAGCCCTTTTTTTTTAACTCATTCATGGGATGTGGGCATCGCTAACTAGGCCAGCAATTATTTCCCATCTCTAGTTGCCCTTGAGAAGGTGGTGGTGAGCTGCCTTCATGAACAGCTGCAGTCCATGTGGTATAGGTACACCCACAGTGCTGTTAGGGAGGGAGTTCCAGTATTTTGACCCAGCAGCAGTGAAGGAACGGCAATATATTTCCAAGTCAGGATGGTGTGTGGCTGGGAGGGGAACTTTCAGGTGGTGGTGTTTCCATCTATCTGCTGCCCTCATCATTCTAGGTGGCAGTGGTCATGGATTTGGAGGCTGCTGTCAAAGGAACTGGTTTGAGGGATCAGGTCTGGCTCCTGGCTTTCAAGTAAAATGGATATAGGGACCCTGAGACTCCTGACCAAGCACAGCCTTTGTCAATCTCTAAATAAGACTAATTATGGCATAAAAAAGAAGTCAGCTCCTTCACAGGGGCCACATTGTACTCTGTAGCAGTTCCATAGATTCCACCTCACCCATTAAGATCAATATTGTTGCCAAACCCAGCAGGTTTGAATAGACTCCAGTGTGCATCAGATGTCCTGACCAGTTTCTCAATTCCGCAATGGAGAGCTCCTTCCCATATGCCATGGCAAAAGGCACTCCAAGCCTGCATTGAGGGCCTTGAGCAACACTTAAATCAGATGTGACCAGAGTCTTGGTGAGACCCATGGGGCTGAGTTCCTCTGGAATGGTTCCTGCAGGTTGTAAGGTAGAAAATGTCACGCCACTATTTAAAAAGGGAGGGAGAGAGAAAACAGGGAACTACAGACCTGTTAGTCTTACACCAGTAATAGGTAAAATGCTAGAATCTATTCTAAAGGATGTGATAAATGGACACTTGGATCATAATGATCTGACTGGGCACAGTCAGCATGGATTAGCGAATGGGAAATCATGTTTGACGAACCTGTTGGAGTTTTTTGACGATGTTACAAACAGAATTGATCAGGCGGGTAGTGGACGTAGGTGGACTGGATTTTCAGACGGCTTTTGATAAAGTCCCCCACAGGAGGTTGATTAGCAAAATTCAAGCACATGGGATAGGAGGTGATATACTGGTGGGATTAAGTATTGGTTAACAGGCAGAAAACAGAGAGTAGGAATAAACAGGTCATTCTCACGTTGACAGGCTGTGACTAGTGGGTACCGCAAGGATCAGTACTTGGGTCCCAGCCGTTCAGAATGTATGTCAATGATTTGGATGTGGGGACCAAATGTAATATTCCCGAGTTCACGAATGACACAAAGCTAGGCAGGAATGTGTGTTGTGAGGAAGGTGCAAAGTGGCTACAGGTGGATTTGGACAGACTTAGTGAGTGGGCAAGAACATGGCAGATGGAATATAATGTGGAAAAATGGTTGGAGGGACAGATATGCAGAGTATTTCTTAAATGGTGAGATTAGAAAGTGTAGATGTACAAAGGGCCCTGGGTGTCCTCATCAATAAGTCTTTGAAAGCTAGCATGCAGGTGCAGCAAGTAATTAGGAAGGTTAATGGTATGATGGTCTTTATCACAACAGGATTTGAGTACAGGAATAGCGAAATCTTGCTTCAATTGTATAGAAGCTTGGTTAGACTGCACCTGGAGTACAGTGCAGTTTTGGTCCCCTTACCTCAGAAAGATATAGAGGGAGTGCAACGAAGGTTCACCAGACTTGTTCCAGGGATGGCAGGACTATCTTATGAAGAGAGATTGGGAAAACTGAGTTTCGAAGAATGAGAGCTGGTCTAATTGAAACCTACAAAATACTTAAAGGAATAGACAAGGTAGATGCAGGTAAGATGTTTCTCCTGGCTGGGGAGTCTAGAACGAGGGGACACAATTTCAAAATAAGGGGGAAGACACTTAGGGCGAGATGAGGAGAAATCTCTTCACTTAGAGGGTTGTGAATCTTTGGAATTCTCTACCCCAGAGGGCCATGGGAGCTCAGTCATTGAATATGTTTAAAATAGAGATTGACAGATTTCTAAATACCAATGATGTAAAGGGATAGTGTGGGAAAAAGGCATTGAAGTGGATGATCAGCCATGATTGTATTGAATGGCAGAGCAGACTCGAATGGCTGAATGGCCTTTTCCTGCTCCTATGTTCATATGTCAGTGGGGTCACAGTGGAGCGGAACAAATACCTCGAAGATTGACTTGAAAGCAGCTGCTGAGTCACACTGACAAAGGTGCTATCTCCTCTACCAATGTGGTGAAAGTGTGTGTCTGCTTCCTGACTGCTATTTTGAGACCTTAGTAGGCTTTCTAGCACCTGAGAAATGTGCACTACATGGCACAAGTCCTAGCCACAGAATCCCCAACATACTCATTGACTCTCAAGTGAAACCAATGGTGTAGAGGCTTTGTTAGCTAATTCTCAGTCAGGAATGATGCACAGAGGGGAAGCAGGGGAAAAAGACGATGCAATAAAAACCCCAAAGGACAAGATGGAAGTGTTAGTGAACTCGTGATGGAACATATCCCCCAAAATGTTTCTCATGAAGGAGAACCTTTGTTCTTTATTAACGTGCCATATACTTGACATGACAGACTATCCGGGAAGGAGAAACAGATTGGAGGATTTGACCTCATATGGAATGATGGCCCGGTTTATAGTGACGATGGGAACTTCGATGGAGGCATCAATCTCATTGCTAACACTCACTTGGGTAATAGCACAATGGTATTCCTTCTTCCTCTTATTATTGCTGTTTTATTTTATTTTGCATTTTTAGAAGGTACATAAATAGCTTTCCTTTCCATCATTGAATTGGGTGAAATATCATGCTGATACGCGTCATGTTAGCCCAAACTTGAGGGACCACAGTTGTGGCTGGAGAGGGGTTAAGGATTTTATAATCGACTCAGATACAGAGCACAGACCAGAGCTTAACATCAGTGCAGCTTTTACCTCAAAGAGTGTTGCCCATGGGCAGGTGAATACAGCAATAGAGATCCAGACATCATCCTCTGACATCCAGTTGTAATTGACACAGCAGGGTTAGAGAAAATACTGCACCAGGAGATTGTAAAGTGCAAACCTGTGCCCAGAAATATGGCAATCTTCTAAGGGTTTCACTGGGTGACACAGGGTGGTATTACTGTAGATTGTTCAGCAATTTATAAGTTGCAGACTGCGGCGTGATCCAGAGAATTTTCAATCCCAGGAAACTTTGGAAGTTGAGACAGCTTGGCACGATACAGAAACGAAAAGTAAAGGAGTATGAACAGCTTTGAATGGGTAGGGAGTTTATTACTACAATACATAGAACAATATTAACAACATTGAGAGAGTAGGGAAATTGTTACCGTAATAGCACAATATTAACAGCATTGAAAGGGTAGGGAGTTTATTACTGTTATAGCACTGTATTAACAAGTGTGAGGGTAGGGAGTTTATTATTGTAATAGCACAGCATTAACAGCATTGAGAGGGGAGGGAGTTTATTACTATAATAGCACAGCATTAACAGCATTGAGAGGGGAGGGAGTTTATTACTATAATAGCACAGCATTGAGAGGGGAGGGAGTTTATTACTGCAATACATAGCACAATACTAACAACATTGAGAGGGTAAGGAGTGTGTTACTGTAATAGCACAGTATTAACAGCATTGAGAGGGTACAGAGTTTAATACTGTAATAGCACAATATTAACAGCATTCATGTTCATGACCTATGCATCTGAGAGACGATTCATCACCTGCTTTTCTGGCTGTGGTTTGCACAGATTTCTACCTGTAAACCGAATAATCAAATCCACTAATTCCCTGCAACTGGAATGCCGTTCTTTACCCACTTTCTTCTCTGCATTACCCTAGCGCATTTTTGCCTGAGGCTCTTGGATTGCACCAATGAATTGCAGATCCTCGACTGATACTCCTGCATTGCCCCAGTGCATTGCACATCTTCGTGGTTGCAGCCACTTCGTCTTTCCATGTCATCTCTCTTTAGGGCAAGGCACTGTTGAAGAACTCCAGGGATAACAGCTCCTGCCACTCTACCTGATTATTAGTCCTGGTCCCCTTTCTTACAGAGGCCCACTCTCCCCCACCAGATATTGGAGTCTCCTCTCCCACTCTCCCCTCCATCTTTCCATTCTCTAATACATCTCCCATTAAACGTTTCCCTCCTAGACATTCAGATATGAGGCCAGTCACTCACTAAGGCTGACCACTCCAGCCCTGGGAGCATCAAGCAGATTGTGGTTATTGCAGACAAAACTCTCCAGAACTTGGCTCTGGGATGTGAACATCTCCTAACATCTACAATGCACCAAGTTTTCCATCTTTGTGTAACTTCAGTGTTAAGCTTGTTTGGGTTAAGTTTGCCTAATGCACTGAGTCATGAAACAATTGTTCGTTACATTTAGCAACTCGTATTCTAAACTGCTTTGTATAATTAAATCAGGTTGATTGAAGTCTCCCATTAAAATAACTTTCTTATTCTCACACACCCTTCCATCTCTTAATTGTTTAAACTGTCCATTTTATACCAACCTCTTTGTGTATAACAATCCTCAAGTGTTAGTTTGGATTATTTTGTATTAGAGATGGCCAACCAGAGTTGTTTATTTGTAACTTTTTATCTCCCACAGAATCAACTACTTTTACCACCCAAATCATTAATTCACACCTCCCCATTTTAAATCTAAAATTCAATGTGTGAAGAATTCCAGGTTAATAGGACAATCCTCTTTACCACTCTGCAAACAATAATGCATCATGAATCACTGAATTGTTACAACGCAGAAGGAGGCTATTCGGCTCATCGTGTCTGGCTCTCCAAATGAGGATTTCACTGAGTGCCATTCTAAACTGCCATCCCCTTCTGAACAATCTACAACTCATAACCTTGGATTCCTTCTCCAACTGAGAGATCATCAGCCCTTCTTCAAATCCTACAAACTGTTTCTATTCCAGAATCCCACCTCATTATCTCCTTCTGAGTTCTTCTCCTTTTTCATTTACTGTCCTCTCGCCTCAAGGTTTTCTCACTGGGCCACTGGGTGACTGGCTCATGTCCATTCCTCGTGTTTTATCTACACAATGACTATTGGCAGCCATTTTGGCTGTAGAGAGCATCATGTTCTATATTGCTTCTGTCGTTTCTCAACTTCCAAAGATACAGGGGTCACTGGGAAATGATTAGGTTTGAGAATAGTCATGACTGAGATTACCCTTGATTACCTACACAAGAAATTGGAGCAAGAAGACGCCAATATTGCCCTTCAAGGCTCCTCCTACAGCCATGCTGGGTCTGACGAACAGACTGGGAATTGAAACTGGGACTTTCTGCTCTGCTGGCTCAGTCACATGATACCTTGACAACTGAATTATCAGGCAACTCTCTCTTTTATGTCCATTAATTCTGACAGCTCCCGTTTCTCCTCAATAACTGTCCCTTGTTGATGACTCCAACCTATTTCTCATTTGGTTGTGTTTTATTTACAGGTTGCATCAATGACAGGAAGAAGCAGTTGTGGCATCTCTTTAAACCCCTGATTACACAGAAGAAATAGCAGCAGTGAGCAGTGTTGTAGGAACTGATGAAGAATCCATACACTGTGGTAGCCCCTGTCCCACATGGGGTAGCAACCTGTACCTAAACTGGAATACAGGCCAGGGCAGCCTGTCTGCAAATGTTCATGTGTCCCTGTTTACCAGTCTGTACCCTACCCTGCATCACACTTCAAGAGTATATCTAATCTCTGAAAGACGATAAAGAACCATATGCTTTTTTATATTCTGCAGGCGACTAAGTTCCATTTCACTGCAATTACCCCAGGTTGTTGCTGTTGCTCACTGCAAAGTGTTAGCTGATTGGAAACACTCAGTATGGCCTTCCTGGGATAAGAATGGATGATCACTTAAGCCTGAACATATTGGAAAAAGAAATAAAATTGTCTAAGGAGGATCACATGGAAGCTTCAGCTGCAGAATGTAACTGGGAAACAAAGCAAGGTTTCTTCCAGGAATGTGGGGCACTCGCTGTTTGTGGAGGGAGGGTAGTATTGTGTCCAGGAGTCAGCCTGTACCTAAACTAAACCACACCTGGGCACATCTTAGACCAGTTACACTTCATGGCACACTTTGGCATTGCCTTGTTCTCACTGCCCTTGTCTGGTGTTAATGGAACAGTATAACAGCCTCAGAATGGAGTGGGTGGCCTTCCCACCTCATTAACACTCGAGGTTTTGAAAGGGGCCTCTGACTATGTGCCCAACTCAATGCCTGTTTCAGGCAATCAACACCTTTTAATGTGGGGATTGAATCAAGCAACATGAATCAGACTCTGAATCCCAATTTTGGTCAGAGTTGCACAGTGCTCACTCTGACCAGCTCCACAAGCGATGGAACAGAAGAGGCCCACGAAAGCTAAGTGTTGAGGCATTTTGATGGACCCCAGGACCTCAGATTGCACCCAAGTCCTAGGTGGCCAATCACCACAATCTATTGCTGTAAGGCCACAATCTAGCCCCTCTTGTGCATTATTTTCAGCCCTTGTGCTGATACTGAACATCTCAGTGGGAGAAATGGTATCTACGTTTTGTTTCAATACTGTGGCTCTAGTTGAATGTATCTCAGGTTTTGTTTTGTTTTGTTTGTATTGTTAGGGGAAGGTTGTGTCTTACGAATTTAATCAAATTTTTTCAGGAAGTAACAAGGAGGACTGATGAGGGTATTGCAGTGGATGTTGTTGACATGGATTTTAGTAAGGCTTTTGACAAGTTCCCACATGGCGGACTGGTCAGGTAAGTGAGATCCCATGGGATACAGGGGATGGTGGCAGGCTGGACCTAAAATTGGCTCAGTAACAGGAAACAAAGGATAATGGTCGATGAATGTTTTGGCAAATGGAAAGCGGTTTCCAGGGGTGTTCCACCGGGCTCAGTGTTGGGGCTCTTGCTGTTTGGTGTATATATTTTTGATTTTGATTTAAATGTGGGAGGCATGATTGGGAAATTTGCAGATGATACAAAAAATTGGCCACGTAGTTGATAGCGAAGAGGATAGCTGTCAACTTCAGAATGATATCAATGGTTTGGTTGAGTGGGTGGAAAAGTGGCAGATGGAATTCAATCCAGAAAAGTGTGAGATAATGGGGAGGGCAAACAAAGCAAGGGAATACTTAATAAATGGGAGGATATTGGGAGGGGTTGAGGAATTGAGGGACCTCAGTGTGCATGTGCACAGGTCCCTGAAGGTGGCAGGACAGGTGGATAAGGTGGTGACGAAAGCATATGGAATGCTTTCTTTTATTGGATGAGGTATTGAATACAAAAACAGGGAAATAATGATGGAACTGTATAAAATGCTGGTTAGGCCAAAGCTGGAATTTTATGTACATTTCTGGTCGCCATATGACAGGAAGGACACAATTGCATAATTGCAGAGGAGATTCAGAAGAATGTCATTAGGGTTTGAAAATTGCAGCTGTGAAGAAAGATTGGGTAGGCTAAGGTTGTTTTCCTTGGAACTGAGGCAGCTGAGGGGTGCACAAGATTATGAGGGGCCTAGATGGAATAGACAGGGATGCCCTTTTTCCCCTAGTGAAGGGGTCAGTTACCAGAGGGCACAGTTTTAAAGTGATTGGCGGGAGGATTTTTAAAAAATATTCGTTCATATGGATGCGGGTGTCGCTGGCTATTTCAGCATTTATTACCCACCCCTAATTGGCCTTGTTCAGAGGGCATTATTCAGAGCCAACCTCATTGCTGTGGGTCTGGAGTCACATGTAGGCCAGATCAGGTAAGTACGGCAGATTTCCTTCCCTAAAGGTCATTAGTGAATCACACAGGCTTTGTGGTCATCATTAGACTTTTAATTCGAGATTTTTATTGAATTCAAATTTCACCATCTGTCGTGGCGAGAGTTGGAACCAGGTCCCCAGAGCATTACCCTGGGTCTCTGGATTACCAGTCAAGTAACAATACCACTGTGTGACCTTAGAGGGGAAATGAGGAAACACAAAGAACTGTCTTGCCTCTGTCAAAAAAGAAATGGGAGCAATGACCCTCTCTAGATCAGTGCTCAGTGTGACACACCGTAAATCAGGATAGTGCAAAGTGTGACATACTGAAAATAGGACAGTGATCAGTGTGAAGCACTGCAAATAGGACAGTGATTAGTGTGACACATTGTAAATCAGGAGAGTGCTCAGTGTGACACACCATAAATAGGACAGTAATTAGTGTGACACGTTGTAAATCAGGAGAGTGCTCAGTATGATGCACTATAAATCAGGACAGTGCTCAATGTGACTCAGTTAAAATCAGTAACGTGCTCACTGTCACACATTGTAAATCAGTACAGTGTTCAGTGTGACACACTGTGAATCAGGATAGTGCTCAGTGTGACACACTGAATCACAGCAGTGCTGAGTCTACACACTAAATCAGGACAGTCTGACACATTGTAAATGAACACGGTGCTCAGTGTGACACACGTCAATCAGAAGGGTACTCAGTGTGACACACTGTAAACGGAAGACTCTTCACACTGTAAACCAGAAGTGTTCAGTGTGACACACTGGAATGAAGGCAGTCCCCAAAGTGACATACTGTAAATCAACGCACTGCTCATTGTGATGCACAGTCTTTCAGGACAGTGATTAGTTTAACACATGTGAATCAGAACAGTTCTCAGTGTGACACACTGTAAATTGGGATAGTGCTCACCGTGACATTGTACAACAATACCGTCTTCACTGTGACAGAATATAAACGAGTACAGTACTCAGTGTGACACACTGTGAATCAGTACAGTGCTCAGTGTGACACGCTGTAAATGACCACAGTGGACAGTGTAACACACTGTAAATCAGGACAGTGCTGATTGTGGAAAATTGTAAATCAGGACAGTGCTCAGTGTGGCACACTGTAAATCAGGATAGTACTCAGTGCGACACACTCTAAATAAGAGCAGTGCCCAAACTGGCACACTGTTCATCAGAACAGTGCTCAGTGTGACACACTATAAAACAGGACAGTGCTCAGTATGACACAATGTAAATCAGAACAGTGCTCAGTGTAACACACTGTAAATCAGGACAGTGCTGAGTCTGACACATTGTAAATAAACACAGTGCTCAGTGTGACACACTGTAAATCAGAAGAGTGCTCAGTGTGACACAATGTAAATCAAGACAGTGCCCAAAGTGACACGCTGTGAATCAGGACTGTGCTGTGCCTGACACACTGTAAATAAACACAGTGCTCAGTGTAACACACTGTAAATCAGGATAGTGCTCAGTGTGACACACGTCAATCAGGACAGTGCTTAGTGTGACATACGTCAATCGGAACAGTGCTCAGTGTGACACGCTGTGAATCAGTACAGTGCTCAGTGTGACACAGTGTAAATAAACAGTGCTCAGTGTGACGCGCAGAGAATCACAGCAGTGCTGAGTCTGCACACTCTAAATCAGGACAGTGCTGAGTCTGAAACATTGTAAATAAACACAGTGCTCAGTGTGACACACTGTAAATCAGAAGATTGCTCAGTGTGACACAATGTAAATGAAGACAGTGCTCAAAGTGACACACTGTGAATCAGGACTGTGCTGTGCCCGACACACCTTAAATAAACACAGTGCTCAGTGTAACACACTGTAAATGAGGACAGGCTGAGTCTGACACACAACAATCAGGACAGTGCTCGGTGTGATACCCTATAAATCAGGACAATGCTCAGTGTGACACAATGTAAATCAGGACAGTGCTGAGTTTATACACTGTAAATCAGGACAGTGTTGTGTCTGACAGATTGTAAATAAACACAGTGCTGAGTGTGACACACGTCAATGAGAAGAGTGCTCATTGTGACATACTGTAAATCAGAAGTTGCTCAGTGTGACATGCTGTAATTAAGGACAGTGCCCAAAGTGACATACTGTAAGTCAACGCACTGCTCAGTGTGATACACTATCCTCCAGGACAGTCCTCGGTGTGACACACTGTAAATGAGGACAGTACTCAGAATAATGCACTGTGAATCAGGACAGCCCTCACTGTGGCAAACTGTAAATCAGAGCAGTGCCCAAACAGGCACGCTGTAGATCAGGACAGTGCTCCGTGTGATGCACTGTAAAACAGGACAGTGCTCAGTATGACACACTGTAAATCAGAACAGTGCTCAGTGTGACACACTGTAAATCAGGACAGTTTTCAGTGTGACGCATTTTAAATTGGGATAGTGCTCACCGTGACATTGTAAAACACCGTGTTCACTGTGACAGAATATAAACGAGTACAGTGCTCAGTGTGACACACTGTGAATCAATACAGTGCTCAGTGTGACACACTGTAAACGACCACAGTGGACTGTGTAACGCACTGTAAATCAGGATAGTGCTGATTGTGGCAAATTGTAAATCAGGACAGTGCTCAGTATGACACGCACTAAATAAGACCAGTGCCCAAACTGGCAAACTGTTCATCAGGACAGTGCTCAGTGTGACACACTGTAAAACAGGACAGTGCTCAGTATGACACCATGTAAATCAGAACAGCGCTCAGTGTGATACACTGTGAATCAGTACCGTGCTCTGTGTTACACACTGTAAATAAACAGAGTGCATAGTCTACGCAATTTAAAAAGAAAAGCATGCAAGTACACATCTTAAAAACGGGGGGTCGATATAAAACGAAGACACGTCAAAACATGCGTCGTCGGGTCTCTGACAACACACCCACCCTTATTGAGTCAGTTTATTGTTCCAAAGGTTTTGTGTCACATGACAGGCAGTGAATCACAGCAGTGCTGAGTCTGACACATTGTAAATAATCACAGTGCTCAGTGTGACACACTAAATCAGGACAGTGCTCAGTGTGACACAATGTAAATCAAGACAGTGCCCAAAGTGACAGGCTGTGAATCAGGATTGTGCTGTGTCTGACACACTGTAAATAAACACAGTGCTCAGTGTAACACACTGTAAATGAGGACAGGCCGAGTCTGACACACAACAATCAGGACACTGCTCAGTGTGACACACATCAATCAGGACAGTGCTTAGTGTGACACACTACAAATCAAGACAATGCTCAGTGTGACACAATGTGAATCAGAACAGTGCTGAGTCCATACACTGTAAATCAGGACAGTGTTGTGTCTGACAGTTTGTAAATATACACAGTGCTGAGTGTGACACACGTCAATGAGAATAGTGCTCAGTGTGATACAATGTGAATCAGGACAGTGCTGAGTCTGACACACTGTAAATAATAACAGTGCTCAGTGTGACTCGCAGTGAATCACAGTAGTGCTGAGTCTGCATACTCTAAATCAGGAGTGCTGAGACTCACACATTGTAAATAAACAGTGCTCAGTGTAACACACTATAAATCAGAAGAATGCTCAGTGTGACAGACTGTAAATCAGGACAGTGCTCAGTGTGACACAATGTAAATCAAGACAGTGCCCAAAGTGACACGCTGTGAATCAGGATTGTGCTGTGTCTGACACACTGTAAATAAACACAGTGCTCAGTGTAACACACTGTAAATGAGGACAGGCCGAGTCTGACACACAACAATCAGGACACTGCTCAGTGTGACACACATCAATCAGGACAGTGCTTAGTGTGACACACTATAAATCAAGACAATGCTCAGTGTGACACAATGTGAATCAGAACAGTGCTGAGTCCATACACTGTAAATCAGGACACTGTTGTGTCTGACAGTTCGTAAATATACACAGTGCTGAGTGTGACACACGTCAATGAGAATAGTGCTCAGTGTGATACAATGTGAATCAGGACAGTGCTGAGTCTGACACACTGTAAATAGTAACAGTGCTCAGTGTGACTCGCAGTGAATCACAGTAGTGCTGAGTCTGCATACTCTAAATCAGGACAGTGCTGAGACTCACACATTGTAAATAAACAGTGCTCAGTGTAACACACTGTAAATCAGAAGAATGCTCAGTGTGACAGACTGTAAATCAGGACAGTGCTCAGTGTGACACAATGTAAATCAAGACAGTGCCCAAAGTGACACGCTGTGAATCAGGACTGTGCTGTGCCTGACACACTGTAAATAAACACAGTGCTCAGTGTTACACACTGTAAATGAGGACAGGCTGAGTCTGACATTCAACAATCAGGACAGTGCTCAGTGTGACACATGTCAATCAGGACAGTGCTTAGTGTGACACACTATAAATCAAGTCAATGCTCAGTATGACACAATGTGAATCAGGACAGTGCTGAGTCTATACACTGTAAATCAGTCCAGTGCTGAGCCAAACATTGTAAATCATGACAGTGCTGAGTCTACACACGATCCACATGCAGTGACCTGTCTAGTTCCACAGGCCATGACCTGTCCCGCACCTCACGTAGTCACCTGTCCCGATCCACACGCAGTGACCTGTCCCGATCCACACATAGTGACCTGTCCCTATCCACACGCAGTGAAATGTCCCGATCGACATTCAGTGACCTGACCCGATCACCACGAAGTGACCTGTCCCGATTGACACGCAATGACCTGTCCCGATCCACACGCAGTGACCTGTCCTGTTCAAAACGTAGTGAACCGTCCCGATCCACACGCAGTGACCTGTCCAGATCTACACGCAGTGACCTGTGCCTATCCACACACACTGACCTGTCTCGATCCACACGCAGTGAATTATCCCTATCCACACACAGTGACCTGTCCCGATCGACACGCAGGGACGTGTCCCTATCCACACGCAGTAAGCTGACCCAATGGCCACGAAGTGACCTGCCCCATTCCACACGCGGCGACCTGTCCCAATCCACAGGCAGTGCCGTGTCCCGATCGACACGCAGTAACCTGTCCCGATCCACACGCGGCGACCTGTCCCAATCCACAGAAAGTGACATATCCAGATCAACACACAGTGACCTGTCCCTATCCACATGCAGTGACCTGTCCTGCTCCACACGTCGTGACCTGTCCTGATCCACACGCAGTAACCTGTCCCGATCCACACGCAGTGACCTGTCCCGATCCACACGCAGTGACCTGTCCCGTTCCACAGGCCATGACCTGTCCCGCTCCTCACGTAGTGACCTGTCCGGATCCACATGCAGTGACCAGTCCTGATACACATGTAGTGACCTGTCCCGATCCACACGCAGTGACCTGCCCCGATTGACCTGTCCCAATCCATACACAGTGACCTGTCCTGTTCAACACAAAGTGAACTGTCCCGATCCACACGCAGTGACCTGTCCAAATCCACACGCAGTGACCTGTCCCGATCCACACGCAGTGACCTGTCCAGATCCACACGCAGTGACCTGTCCAGATCTACACGCAGTGACCTGTCCCGATCCACACGCAGTGACCTGTCCAGATCTACACGCAGTGACCTGTCCCTATCCACGCGCAGTGAACTGTCCCGATCGACAGGCAGTGACCTGTCCCTATCCACACGCAGTGACCTGTCCCTATCCACGCGCAGTGACCTGTCCCGATCCACGCACAGTGAAACGGCCCGATCGATATGCAGTGACATTTCTGTATCCACACGCAATGACCTGTCCTGATCCACACGCAGTGACCTGTCCCGATCCACACGCAGTGGCATGTTCCGATCCACACGCAGTGACCTGTCCCAATCCACAGGAAGTGACATGTCCCGATCCAAACGCAATGACGTGTCCCGATCCACACGCAATGACCTGTCCCGATCGTCACACAGTGACCAGTCCAGATCTACATGCAGTGACCTGTCCCTATCCACACGCAGTGACCTGCCCGATTCCACAGGCCATGACTTGTCCCGCTCCACACGTAGTGACCTGTCCCGATCCACACGCAGTAACCTGTCCCGATCCACATGCAGTCACCTGTCCCGATCCACACCCAGTGACCTGTCCCGATACACACGCAGTAACCTGTCCCGATCCACATGCAGTCACCTGTCCCGATCCACACCCAGTGACCTGTCCCGATACACACGCAGTAACCTGTCCCGATACACACGCAGTAACCTGTCCCGATCCACATGCAGTCACCTGTCCCGATCCACACCCAGTAACCTGTCCCTATACACACGCAGTAACCTGTCCCGATCCACATGCAGTCACCTGTCCCGATCCACACCCAGTGACCTGTCCCGATACACACGCAGTAACCTGTCCCGATCCACATGCAGTCACCTGTCCCGATCCACACCCAGTGACCTGTCCCGATACACACGCAGTAACCTGTCCCGATACACACGCAGTAACCTGTCCCGATCCACATGCAGTCACCTGTCCCGATCCACACCCAGTAACCTGTCCCTATACACACGCAGTAACCTGTCCCGATCCACATGCAGTCACCTGTCCCGATCCACACCCAGTGACCTGTCCCGATACACACGCAGTAACCTGTCCCGATCCACATGCAGTCACCTGTCCCGATCTACACCCAGTGACCTGTCCCGATCCACACGCAATAACCTGTCCCGATCCACACCCAGTAACCTGTCCCAATCCACACCCAGTGACCTGTCCCGATACACACGCAGTCACCTGTCCCGATCCACACCCAGTGACCTGTCCCGATACACACGTAGTGACCTGTCCCGATCCACTCGCAGTGACCTTTCCTGATCGAAACTCAGTGACCTGACCCGATACACACGTAGTGACCTGTCCCGATACACACGCAGTAACCTGTCCCGATCCACATGCAGTGACCTGTCCTGTTCAACACATAGTGGACTGTACCACTACACACGCAGTGACCTGTCCAGATCTGCACGCAGTGACCTATGCCTATCCACACACAGTGACCTGTCCAGATCTGCACGCAGTGACCTGTCCCAATCGACACGCAGTGACCTGTCCCAATCGACACGCAGTGACCTGCCCCTATCCACACGCTGTGACCTGACCCGATGGCCACGAAGTGACCTGTCCAGATTGACACGCAATTACCTGTCCCGATCCACACGCAGTGAACTATCCCACTGCACACGCAGTGACCTGTCCCGATCTACACGCAGTGACCTGTCCTGTTCAACACATAGTGGACTGTACCACTACACACGCAGTGACCTGTCCAGATCTGCACGCAGTGACCTATGCCTATCCACACACAGTGACCTGTCCCAATCGACACGCAGTGACCTGTCCCAATCGACACGCAGTGACCTGTCCCAATCGACACGCAGTGACCTGCCCCTGTTCCGTTCCACAGGCCAGGACCTGTCCCACTACACACGTAGTGACCTGTCCAAATTAACACACACTGACCTGTTCCGATCCACATCCAGTGACCTTTTTCAGATCCACACGTAGTGACCTGTCGCAATCGACATGCAGTGAACTGACCAGATCGTCACAAAGTGACCTGTCCCAACTGACACGCAATAACCTGTCCCGATCCACACGCAGTGATCTGCCCCATTCCACACACAGTTACCTGCCCCGATCCACACGCCGTCACTTTTCCCAATCAACATGCAGTGACCTGTCCCGATCCACGTGCAGTGACGTTTCCCAATCCTAACGCAGTGACCTGTCCACTTCCACACGCAGTGACTTGTGCCGATCGACATGCAGTGACATGTCCCGATCCGCACGCAGTGACCTGTCCCGTTCAACAGGCCATGACCTGTCCCGCTCCTCACGTAGTGACCTGTCCGGATCCACACGCAGTGACCTGTCCAGATTCTCACGCAGTGACCCATCGCGATTGACACGCAGTGACCTGTCCCGATCCACACACAGTGACCTGTCCCAATCCACACGCAGTGACCTGTCCTGTTCCATAGGCCATGACCTGTCCCGATTGACACGCAGTGACCTGTCCTGATCGACAGGCAGTGACCTGTCCCGATCGACACGTAGTGACATGTCCCGATCGACACGCAGTGACTTGTCCCATTACACAGCCCATGACCTGTCCCGCTCTACAGGCCATGACCTGTCCTGCACAAAAGGCCATGACCTGTCCCACTCCACACGTAGTGACCTGTTCAGATCCACACGCAGTAACCTGTCCCGATCCACATACAGTGAACTGTCCCAATCCATACGCAATGACATTTCCCGATCCACACGCAGTGACCTTTCCCGATTGAAATGCAGTGACCTGACCCGATCGCCACGAAGTGACCTGTCCCAATTGACACGCAATGACCTGTCCCGATCCACACGTAGTGACCTGTCCCGATCCACATTCAGTGACCTGTCCCGATCCACATTCAGTGACCTGTCCCGATCCACACGCAGTGACCTGTCCCGATCCACACGCAGTGACCTGTCCCGATCCACATTCAGTGACCTGGCCCGATCCACATTCAGTGACCTGGCCTGATCCACACGCAGTGACCTGGCCCGATCCACATTCAGTGACCTGGCCCGATCCACATTCAGTGACCTGTCCCGATCCACACGCAGTGACCTGGCCCGATCCGCATTCAGTGACCTGGCCCGATCCACACGCAGTGACCTGTCCCGATCCACATTCAGTGACCTGTCCCGATCCACACACAATGACCTGCCCCACTTCCACACGTAGTGACCTGTCCCAATCCACATTCAGTGACCTGTCCCAATCCACATGCAGTGACCTGTCCCGATCCACATTCAGTGACCTGGCCCGATCCACATTCAGTGACCTGTCCCAATCCACACGCAGTGACCTGTCCCGATCCACACGCAGTGACCTGTCCCGATCCACATTCAGTGACCTGGCCCGATCCACATTCAGTGACCTGGCCCGATCCACACGCAGTGACCTGGCCCGATCCACATTCAGTGACCTGGCCCGATCCACATTCAGTGACCTGGCCCGATCCACACGCAGTGACCTGGCCCGATCCACACGCAGTGACCTGGCCCGATCCGCATTCAGTGACCTGGCCCGATCCACACGCAGTGACCTGTCCCGATCCACATTCAGTGACCTGTCCCGATCCACATGCAGTGACCTGTCCCGATCCACACGCAGTGACTTGTCCCGATCCACACGCAGTGACTTGTCCCGATCCACACGCAGTGACCTGTCCCGATCCACACGCAGTGACCTGTCCCGATCCACACGTAGTGACCTGGCCCGATCCACATTCAGTGACCTGTCCCGATCTACATTCAGTGACCTGGCCGGATCCACATTCAGTGACCTGTCCCGATCCACATTCAGTGATCTGTCCCGATCCACATTCAGTGACCTGTCCCGATTGACACGCAGCAATAAGCAGCAAGTGATAGACAGAGATAAGCAATCACACAACCAACTGGTCAGATCTAAGCCCTGCAGTCCTGCCACATCCAGTCATGAATGGTGGTGGACAAGTAAACACTCACTGGAGGAGGAGACTCCACAAATATCCCCATCCTCAATGATGGGGGAGCCCAGCACATCAGTGCGTTAGATAAGGCTGAAGCATTTACAACAATCTTCAGCCATAAGTGTCGATGGATGATCCATCTTGGCCTCCTTCAGAGGTCCCCAGCATCACAGATGCCAGACTTCAGCCAATTTGATTCACTCCATGTGATACCAAGAAAAGGCTGAAGGCACTGGACACTGCAAAGGCTCTGGGCCCTTACAATATTCCAGCAATAGTACTGAACACTTGTGCTCCAGAACTTTTTGCGCCTAGGCCTAGCCAAGCTGTTCCAGTACAGCTACAGCACTGGTATCTACCCAGCAATGTGGAAAATTGCCCAGGTATGTCCTCTACACAAAAATGAGGACAAATCCAACTGGCCAATTACCACCCCATCAGTCTTCTATTCATCATCAGTAAAGTGATGCAAGGAGTCATCAACAGTGCTATCAAGCGGCACTTGCTGAGCAATAACCTACTCACTGACGCCCAGTTTGGGTTCCGCCAGGGCCACTCAGCTCCTGATCTCATTACAGCCTTGGTTCAAACATGGACAAAAGAGCTGAACTCCCGAGGTGAGGTGAGAGTGACTGCCCTTGACATCAAGGCAGCATTTGACCGAGTGTGGCATCAAGGAGCCCTAGCAAAACTGGGAATCAATGGGAATCAGGGGGAAAACTCTCTACTGGTTGGAGTCACACCCAGCACAAAGGAAGATGGTTGTGGTTGTTGAAGGTCAATCATCTCAGCTCCAGGACATCACTGCAGGAGTTCCTCAGGGTAGTGTCCTCGGCCCAACCACCTTCAGCTGTTTCATCGATGACCTTCCTTCCATCATAAGGTCAGAAGTGGGGATGTTTGCTGATGATTGCACAATGTTCAGCACCATTTGTGAATGCTCAGATACTAAAGCAGTCCATGTCCAAATGCAGCAAGACCTGGACAATATCCAGGTTTGGGCTGACATGTGGCAAGTAACATTCACGCCACACAAGTGCCAGGCAATGACCATCTCCAACAAGAGAGAATCTAACCACCGCCCCTTGACATTCAATGGCATTACCATCGCTGAATCCCCCACTATCAACATCCTGGGGGTTACCATTGACCATAAACTGAACTGGACTCGACATATAAATACTGTGGCTACAAGAGGCTAGGAATCCTACAGCGAGTAACTTGCCTCCTGACTCCCCAAAGCCTGTCCACCATCTACAAGTCACAAATCAGGAGTGTGATGAATACTCTCTGCTTCCCAGGATGAGTGCAGCTCCCACAACAGAAGCTTGATGCCATCCAGGACAAAGCAGCTGCTTGATTGGCACCACATCCACAAACATTCACTCCACCCACCACCGACGCACAGTAGCAGCAGTGTGTACCATCTACAAGATGCACTGCAGGAATTCACCAAGGCTCCTTAGACAGCACCTTCCAAATCCACGACTGCTACCATCTAGAAGGACAAGGGCAGCAGATAGATGGGAACATCACCACCTGGAAGTTCCCCTCCAAGCCACTCACCATCTCTACTTGGAAATATATCGCCGTTCCTTCACTGTCGCAGGGTCAAAATCCTGGAACTCCCTTCCTAACAGCACTGTGGGTGTACCTACACCACATGGACTAGCGGTTCAAGAGGGCAGCTCACCACCACCTTCTCAAGGGCAATTAGGGATGGGCAATAAATGCTGGCCCAACCAGCGAAACCCACATCCTAAGAACGAATAAAACAAAAGTTTCAGGATAAGGGGCCAATCATTTAGGACTGAAATTAGGAGAAATTATTTCACCCAAAGGGCTGTGAATCTTTGGAATGATCTACTCCAGAGGGTTGTGGATGCTCCATCATTGAATATGTCTAAGGCTGGAACAGACAGATTTTTGGTTTCTCAGAGAATCAAGGAGTATGGGGAGCAGGCGAGAAAGTGAATTTAAGAAATAAGAAATATAGCAACTTTCACAACCACTGGCTGTCTCCAAGCACTCTACAGCTAACAAAATCCTTTTGAAGTGTAGTCACTTTTTTACTGTAGAAAATAAACTAAGGCAATGGAGCAGCTATCATCCTAGTAAATGGGGCAGCAGGCTCAAGGGGCTGATTGGTCCACTACTTCTAGTTATGTTCTTAAATAGTGATGGCAACATCCCCCTGAGTAGGTCATCCAGGCCTTAGTTTAACATCCTGTCTGAACTATGGTACCCATAACAGTGCAGTATTCCCTCAGTACTGCATGGAACTTTCAGCCTAGATGATGTGCTGAGGTCCTTGATCCACATCCTTCTGCCTCAGAGGTGAGAGTGCTGCCATTGAGCCAAACTGCAACCAACCAAATACTGCATGTGCTAAAATTACCGAACTCAGCAGGCTTACTGTGGCCTGGGACCATGTGTTCTGTCTATATGGGCAGAATTTTATGCCTCGCAGGCAGGCATGCGCCTGACCCGAACGGACATAAAATAGCACCAAATGACGTTGGGCGAGCCATCTACAGGTTGGCGGGCGCGTGTAACGGTTGGAAGTGCTCACGCTGACAATTAAGCAGGCAATTAATCCCATTAAGGAGGCAATTGAAAGCGATTTTCCATGGCCTGTTCACTTTTACAGTTGGCGGACGGGCCAATCGGCCAGGCGGCCTTTACATTTTTGCTCAAACCTCGATCCAGGATGGGATGAAATTTCCGTGGGGAAATAAAGAGAGATATGTGGGGGCTGGTTTTTATGAGGTGTGCTTTCAGGTGCTTGATTGTTCTGCATGGAGATATTTTGCAGCATTTTTGTTGTTTTGCTCATCCTGAGGAGGTCTACAGCTCCCTGGGGCAGCAGTCTGCCTTCACGCTGGCTGGCCCTTAATTGGGCAGACAGCATGGAATCAGAGTCAGGGGCCCGTTTCCTATTCGCTGCTGGGCCCGCTGATAGCGCGCGCCCAACGAGCAAAAAATTCAGGCCCATGTTTCTGTGTCCCAGTGTTTAATGCCATTCCCAACTAGGTTCCCATGTTTACAAACAATTTAATCATTTAACTTTTTAACATTGCTGCTGACATGTTTCAGAAGATGTTATTTACTTACCTGCTCATAAATCCCCTTCCAATTCATTTGTAGTTCAAATATTGATTTTATCAGATTGCTTAATACTGCATTGTCTATAAAATACTGCAATACAATACAATAAAATGTCCATGTGTAACAGGATTCCTGCCAGGTTGCAACACTTTTTGAAGCTGCAAATAACTTATTTAATTTGAAAAAGTATATGTGTATAATATACAAAGCACCCCAGTTTCCCAGTGTCTAGTAGCTGGTGACGAACATGTGTGTGTGCAGCAAAGATCCTGGCAAATGGGATTGTGCATTAGGCACATGGAGAATTCCTCACCCAATGTCAGGCTGGTGGAAATGGCGTATCAAAAATAGGATATATTTACATATCAGTCCAGATATAGAACCCTGAAACACTGTCTCACACATAGTTCCTGTATGATAATGATTGTGACAGCCCTGAATGTCAATTAACAGTTTAATCATCAGTCCAAGGTCAGAGCATGCCATAGTTCAGAATTCATTCTAACAGCTTGCCCAAACATTAACAAAGTCTGCAGAACTTCTCTTGACAGATGCACAGAACAGCTTCTACCATCCTTCCTGAGATCAGGGCCATTCCTTAAGGTGCAGAATGGAATATGTATTGATGGCAGTACCGAGGTCACTGTGTGAGACTGCACATACTTATCCTGTAACCAAATATTGCTGGGTGTTAACTGAATCAACAACGCCAATCATCAACTTGAATGTGGCCACACTTCCTGCAGGAACTGGGGCTGACCCACGTTCTGCTGCTGTCACAAGATCCTAGCCAATTTCAGCAGGTAGACCTTGATTTGTTCTTTTTGTTGAGTTGATTGGGTTGTTCCAGGATGGGATGAAATCTTGGGCCATTTGATTAACTCACATGACAGTCCTCTTGATTCCTAAGTGAATTCTGCCTGTCCCAGTCTCTTGCTGCCTTGTGTACTGTTGCCCAGCTGGGGATGATCTTCCTACAGGCTGCTGGCCTTTTCCTGATGTACTCCTCCTTCACCTCAGTTTTCTCAAGCGGTGATGGTCAGTTGAAAATAACCAAGCTGTTGTCATTGTTGTTGGGGACTGTGATCTGAAAAGACTGATAGGTCATCATATAATTCTTACTGTCATTGTTGTCCCAGAATTCCATTCCATTGACTGTGTACTTGATAGCAAACTGGATACAGGAGCCTGGCTTCACATGGTGAATTGATAGATTCAGTGTGAAGGTGAAGCGGTCAGTTTTGTTTTCATTGCTGATTTCAAATAAGGCTGGGACATCAGTGAAAAATTTCCAATCACTACTGGTGTAACGGACTGTCACCTCCTTCTGGTATGCCAGGTTTATGACCAGGATGGTGCCACTGATAACCAATTCTGACTCTGTCACTGCCTCCAGGCACACCTTCTGCCTGTTCAATCGCTCATCAAAATTTACATCTTCCTTGGGATTGATAAATTCCTTTTTAAAACTCTGCACCCACATGAGCTGTCCAATAGGCTCCCTATTACTAAGGTTAGCGAATACATGTTCAGGTACAGTTGGCTCTTCTGCTGAGTCAAAGCTTCGAACTTCAGTTAACTCTAAGCCTAGTGCATCAGCAAATCTCACTCTGTTTCTCCTCGTGCTACTGCTATGCATCCGTCTTTCTGTTGGGGAACCTGGGCAGGATTTTGCCCGCTTCCGCACAGCTGGCCGTGGTGGCAAGTCCCCTTTCAAGCACCGGTCACCAAGGTGCGCTCCATCTGGTGACCGGTGCTGGTCATGCAGTGGGCCAAACCCATCAGCCAGGTGGACGGTATCATACAGGCCCGAGATGTAGCTCAGGTTTCGAGTGAGACTAATGAAGATTTGTCGTTCTAGCCCTGCGTTCTCAGTGAGTGCAGGCTGCACCCAAGGCTCTAATTCTACATCCTGGCATTTGAGAGGCTCCTTCTGCTGCTTGTTGATCCTGTTCACACCCAAAGGGAGATGAATGCACTGTTCTGACCTCTCCTCCCAGGCCAGGAGAGATTGCATGCGCTGTGTTGATCTCACATCCTGAAGTACAGCTGGCCTGATCCGCTGCTTGGACCGTGTGCCTCGATCAACAGCTGACTGTATGTGTTGTACTGATTGAGACTCTGTCCCTACAACTGGCCGCGCCTCTTCATCTGACTCCAGCTTCAAATCCACAACGTTCTCAGTCCTTGGATTGGGTGCCAGAGTCAGACCCATCACCAGCTGGACCTGCTGCTCAGACCCTCTGCCCTCACCCAGGACAGGCTGGACCCTCTGCTCAGACCATCTGCCCTCACTCAGGACAGGCTGGACCCTCTGCTCAGACCCTCTAGTCTCACCCAGGACAGGCTGGACCCTCTGCTCAGACCCTCTGCCCTTACCCAGGACAGATTGAATGTATTTTTCTGATTTCAGATCACCAGCAACAAACTGAATCAGCTGTTCTGATCCTGAACTGCAACTACCAAATGGCTGGGTGCCCTTCTCTGACCTAACAGCCTGCTCCAGTACAAATTGACTGCTTTGTTCTGATACAGTACCTTTAGTGAGGGCAGACTGGGTGATGCACCCTGAATGAGCACCCTCGCCCATTACAAACTGGGTGCCCTGCTCAAATCCAGCTCCCTCTCCCATTATAAACTGGCTACCCTGCTTTGATCTGTTGCTCCAATCCAGATCAGGAGTTGTCTTTTTTGATCTGGAATCTGAACCCTGCTGATATATTGGTTCTGAATCAAAATTCAAAATCATTGGTTGAACTTTTTGTTCAGACTTTGAATCACCAGTGGTCACTGGCTGACTGCTCATCTCTGATCTTGGAGTTTTACCCAGGGAAAGTTGAATACCCTTCTCAAGCCCAGCACCCCTAACTGGGACAGGTTGGGTGGCCTGTTGTAACCCAGTCTTAAACAGAATGGACCGGGTGCCCTGCTGTAAGCCAGTGACATTACCTGGGACATTAGACTGATCTAATCTCATCTCACCCAGGACAGATTGGGTGTCCTGCTCTGACCCAACACCCTTACCAAGGACAGACCGGGTGCCCTGTTCTGACCCAGCACCCTTACCAAGGACAAACTGGGTGCCCTGCTCTGACCCAACACCCTTACCAAGGGCAGATTGGGTGCCCTGTTCTGATCCAACAACCTTACCAAGGGCAGATTGGGTGCCCTGCTCTGACCCAACACCCTTACCAAGGGCAGATTGGGTGCCCTGTTCTGACCCAACGCCCTTACCAAGGGCAGATTGGGTGCCCTGTTCTGACCCAACGCCCTTACCAAGGGCAGATTGGGTGCCCTGTTCTGACCCAACACCCTTACCAAGGCCGGACTGGGTGTCCTGCTCTGACCCAACACCCTTACCAAGGCCGGACTGGGTGTCCTGCTCTGACCCAACACCCTTACCAAGGCCGGACTGGGTGCCCTGCTCTGACCGTGATTCTCCTGCTGTTGCCTGTTGCTTTGTTCCTTTCTTCCAGCCTAGGACCTGCTGGATTTGGCCTTTGAAGCCTGTGTACCGATTAGCCGGGACTGCCCGAGCCTCTGGCAGTGGCGCCGGGCGCCCCTCGTCCAGGCTCTGGGAAGCTGCTGCCATTCACGGTGTGGCCATGGGGTGGTGCTGGAGTTCCCCGGCAGCCCGGGTGGCTGTCCCCGCTCTGACCACAGGCGGCGCCGCCGTCATGTGACTCTTTGTGACCCAGCCCGGATGACGTCATCGGCCTGCTGTTAAAGGGATCCGCCCTTTGAAAGCGATTGGAGTTTAGCCGACATTTAAACCGCAGTCGAGCAGTTGGATGTTACCCTTGGTGTCAGGAGCCTGGACTTGGGTTCAGCTCCTCCTGCTACTAATCCATCCCTCTATAGATCCGTCTCCTACTGCAACCTTACTGCATTTTATTGATATTATAGTCTCTTGGCTTTTATTTCTCTTAGTCTCATATTGTCCTGTACACTCTCCCACCCTGTATACTCACTGTGTTCAAATAGAGATTGTGTCTATTCCAATCCCCTCATTTCCCAGGACCCAAGCAGTAAAACTCCTGCCACTGATCCCCCTCCCCATTCATCCCGAAACCTTTATGCCTTTTAAAGCCTAAGCTTGAGTCACCTAATCAGTACTTACTTTGACTTTATACTTCTTTTTAAACTAGGAATGTAAAATCAATTCTTCCAAGTCCAGAGACACTGAAGGGAGTCTCCAACTGTCTATTGATAGTGAGAGAGCTAGGAGGAGGTTCCTTGCAGGTGGAAGGGAGTGAGGGTAGTTGTGTTGGATGTGGCAGAAGAAACTGATGTTATGGGCCAAACTACTGAAAGTTACTTTCTAAAAGCATGTCGCTTTTCTAGACTAATTCCCATTTATTTATTTAGGTAATGTGCTGTTCAGGAACTCTTATGCCTCAACTAAATCATTTTATTTGTAAATGATTTGCCTGAGGTTCAGTGCTGTGTGGCTCATGTCAGAAACACATATTTCTGTATGCTTGATTGCTTGAGTCAAAAGAGAGACAGTCCTTTATTATGTTACAACACCCAGTTTGCAAGTAAACTGAATAAACTTCTTTGTGTTCATTCATGGGATGTGGGCATCTCTGGATGGGCCAGCTTTTATTGCCCATCCCAAATTGCCCTTGAGAAGGTGATGGTGAGCTGCCTTCTTGAATCGCTGCAGTCCATGTGGTGTAGGGAAGGGAGTTCCAGGATTTTGACCCAATGACAGTGAAGGAACGGTGATATATTTCCAAGTCAGGGTGGTGTGTGGCTTGGAGGGGAACTTCCAAGAAGTGGTGTTCTTCTGCATCTGCTGCCCTTGTCCTAGATGGTAGAGATTGTGGGTTTGGAAGGTGCTGTCGAAGGAGCCTTGTTGAGTTGCTGCAATGCATCTTATGGGCAGTACACACTGCTGTCACTGTGCATCAGTGGTGGATGGAGTCAATGTTTGTGGATGTGGTGCCAATCACAAGCGGGCTGCTTTGTCCTGGACGGTGTCAAGCTTCTTGAGTATTGCTGGAGCAGCACTTATCCAGGCAAGTGGGGAGTATTCCATCACACTCCTGACTTGTGCCTTGTAGATGGTGGACAGGCTTTGGGGAGTCAGGAGGTGAGTTGCTTGCCACGGAATTCCAAGTCTCTGACCTGCTCTTGTAGCCACAGTATTTATATGGCTAGTCCAATTCAGTTTCTGGGCAATGGTAACCCCCAGGATGTTGATAGTGGGGGATTCAGTGATGGTAATGCCATTGAATGTAAAGGGGTGATGGTCTCTCTTGTTGGAGATGGTCATTGCCTGACACTTGTGTGGTGCGAATGTTACTTGCCACTTGTCAGCCCAAGCCTGGATATTGTCCAGGTCATGCTGTATTTGAACATGGACTGCTTCAGTGTCTGAGGAATCGCGAAAGGTGCTGAACATTGTGCAATCATCAGCGAACATCCCCAGTTCTGACCTTATGATGGAAGGAAGGTCATTGATGAAGCAGTTGGAGATGGTTGGGTGGAGGACACTGCCCAATGAAAGGATTATCTTTGCTGGAGGACAGGGATTTTTGGCCATATGTGTTAGTTGTTGATAATTATTGTTCGTCAAACTGTTAAGGAACCCATTGAAAGGTGGATTATTAGATTGGTATTATTGTGATGGAGTGAGACAGTATTTTTGCCTTAATGGTTCATTCAGTTTCAACATTATCAATATTTGGGCTTCTACATCAAGGAAAAGACAAACTTAAAATCAGACACCCTACTGGGTTCTTCATTTAACTTATGTCCAATGGGCCCAGGAAATAGTCCAGGCCAGGGACTAATCTGATTCTACAAGGATTCGCTGCATCTAAGTAAGCAGTAAAGTTTGTGTTTCCAAAAACTTGTGGTGAAGTAGTTCCTGACAGAATACACAAACTCCAACCCAATCAAGGAATTTTAATAATCCCGCAAACAGCCCCCAGATTTGTAATGACCACAGTTAATTGCTGCACAAACCAAATCCCAGAGGGAAACTTTTTTGTATTCTAATAACGAAAAGACGACATATTGACCTCAGCAGTAAGAGGTCCGGTAACACTTTCGGAATTTCAAAAATTAAAAGTAAAAGTTTTATTAACAAAAATAAAAGAACACTTAAGCACACAAGATTACAGTTACACAATTAAGGCTAGTCATACAAAACATTCCCCCAAAACTCTCTACTTGGTCAAACCCACAAGTAAACACCTTCCAGGCAACACTCTCTTATAGATGTTTAAATATCCAGTAATATCAAACAAGGCAAACAGCTGTAGTTTCAATAAAGGTGTATCACATGACCTTTACCCACTTCCACTTTGCCGTGGAATTCACTTCAGAATAAAACTGCTTGCTGTAGCCCAAGACTTCTCAACAGCTCAAACAGCTTCAACTTTCTCCAGCTTAATGGCTCAACAGCTATTGAGCTCAATAGCTAAAAACCAGCTACCCACAGTAACTCTAAGATACCTTTTTCCCCTTTCATCTCAGTCCCATTGTTCTCACACCCCTTTGAAACTCAAACCATTCCAAATATAAGATCGTTCATGTTTCCATCTTGTCTTTGCTTTTGGGTAAATTAGAAATCTATCCCCACTACTATTTACCTATGGACTCCTACAAGATGCAAACATTTTCTCATCACCTCTGACTCCCCTTTGATATTGAAACAACCTCTCAACTTATCTAAAAATGCAAATATTACGTTTAACCTATTTACTTGTACCTCAAACTTAACACCTTTATCCTTTTCATGTTTCCAAACATGCAGACAACATGACTCCAACTAACTCTTGTCTAGCTTAATTAAAACACACACACTCACCCTTCTTTACAGAATAACATAATGGGCTGTAACCTCCGATTAGCGTCGGAAAGTGCTGCCCTGCAGAAATTACAAGAAATAAATACCTACTTACCTGGTCTTGAAAACAACATCGACACTTCCGTTCACCAGAGCTGCTTGGTGCCTGAGGTCAAGGGGAGAGGTGTCCGTGGGGGGAGGTGGGGGGAGAGGTGTCCGCGGGAAGAGGTGTCTGCGGGGGAGGGGGGAGAGGTGTCTGTAAGGGGTGGGGGAGGAGGGTAGAGGTGTCCGTGGGGGGGACAGAAGTGTCCGCGGGGGAAGAGGTGTCTGCGGGGGAGGGGGGAAAGAGGTGTCTGTGGGGGGGAGGAGGGGTAGAGGGTGTCCGTGGGGGGTGGGGGGGAGAGGGTGTCAGTGGGGACGAAGGGGGTGGAGAGGTTGTCCGCGGGGGGGGGAGGTTGTCCGTGGGGGGAGAGAGAGATGTCTGCGGGGGGGAGGGGGGGAAAGAGGAGTGCGTGGGGGGAGGGGATGTCCGCGAGCGGTGGGGGGAGAGGGTGTCCGCAAGGGTGGGGGGAGAGGGTGTCTGCAGGGGGTGGGGGGAGAGGGTGTCCGCGGGGGAGTGTGGGGGGGAGAGGTTGTCTGCGGGGAGAGGGTGAGAGGGGAGGTTGTCTGCGGGGAGAGGGTGAGGGGGGAGGTTGTCTGCGGGGAGAGGGTGCGATGGGGAGGTTGTCTGCGGGGAGAGGGTGGGGGGGGAGGTTGTCTGCGGGGAGAGGGTGGGGGGGGAGGTTGTCTGCGGGGAGAGGGTGCGATGGGGAGGTTGTCTGCGGGGAGAGGGTGGGGGGGGGAGGTTGTCTGCGGGGAGAGGGTGGGGGGGGAGGTTGTCTGCGGGGAGAGGGTGGGGGGGAGGTTGTCTGCGGGGAGAGGGTGGGGGGGGAGGTTGTCTGCGGGGAGAGGGTGGGGGGGGAGGTTGTCTGCGGGGAGAGGGTGGGGGGGAGGTTGTCTGCGGGGAGAGGGTGGGGGGGGGAGGTTGTCTGCGGGGAGAGGGTGCGATGGGGAGGTTGTCTGCAGGAAGAGGGTGGGGGGGGAGGTTGTCTGCGGGGAGAGGGTGGGGGGGGGAGGTTGTCTGCGGGGAGAGGGTGGGGGGGGGAGGTTGTCTGCGGGGAGAGGGTGGGGGGGGAAGGTTGTCTGCGGGGAGAGGGTCGGTGGGGGGAGGTTGTCTGCGGGGAGAGGGTGGGAGGGAGAGGGTGTCCGCGGAAGGTGGGGGGGCCGCGGAGTTTGTTCGTGGGAGGGGAGGTTGTGCGGGGGGGGAGGTTGTGCGGGGGGGGGGGAGGTTGTTCACGGGGGGAGGGGGGGGTTGTTCGCGAAGGGAGGGGGGTTGTTCGCGGGTGGAGGGGGTTGTTCGTGGGGGGAGGGGGGTTGTTCGCGGGGGGAGGGGTGTTGTTCGCGGGGGGAGGGGGGTGTTGTTCACGGGGGAGGGGGGATGTTGGCGGGGGAGTGGGGGGGTTGTTCGCGGGGGGAGGGGGGGTTGTTCGCGAAGGGAGGGGGTTGTTCGCGGGTGGAGGGGTGTTGTTCGCGGGGGGAAAGGGGTGTTGTTCACGGGGGAGGGGGGATGTTCGTGGGGGAGTGGGGGGGTTGTTCACGGGGGGAGGGGGGGTTGTCCGTGGGGGGAGGGGGAGAGGTGTCCGCGGGAGGAGGGGGGTAGAGGTGTCCACGGGGGGAGGGGGTGGAGAGGTGTCCGCGGGGGGAGGGGGTGGAGAGGTGTCCGCGGGGGGAGGGGGGGAGAGGTGTCCGCGGGGGGTGGGGGGGGTGGGAGAGGTGTCCGCGGGGGGAGGGTGGGGAGAGGTGTCCGCGGGGGACAGGGGAAGTGGGGGAGAGGCCAGCATTTGTTGCCCATCCCGAATTGCCCTTGAACTGCACTTGCAACACCAAACCCTGTCAGAGAGC
>NC_135891.1:72575572-72687165 GCF_964194155.1 Cetorhinus maximus | reverse complement strand
CAATTACTATCTTTGTCTCATCCACAAATTTAGTAACCATACATTTAACCGCATCATCCAAATTATTTATGGAGATTATAAACAGTTGAGGCCCCAGCACTGATACTTGTTGCACTCTCCAGGTTACACCCTGCCAACCCGAAAATCACCCATTTATCCCAACTGTTTCCTGTGAACTAACCATCTTCTATCCAACCCCCGGCCTCCCCGCAACCCCCACACCCAAAACACCTCAGCACTACCCCAGACAGCCCCAACAACACACCCCCAACCAGACCCACCAACCCCCAGACCAACCCCATAGCCCCCCAAAACAACCCTCAACTCCCACCATCACCCACACCCCCCCTCCACGACCCACTCCCTCCCTCCACTCCACACCAAAACCCGACACACATCAGGAGACCCCCCGACCCCGACACGCACACCCACCCCCGACCCCGACACACACACCCCCCCCCCCCGACCCCGACACACACACACCCCCCGACCCCAACACACACACCACCCCCGACCCCGACACACACACCACCCCCGACCCCGACACACACACACCCCCACCCCGACCCCGAAACGCACACCGCCCCCCGACCCCGACACGCACACACACACCCCCGACCCCGACACACACAAATCCCCCGACCCCGACACACACACACCCCCCCGACCCCGACACACACACCCACCCCCGACCCCGACACACACACCACCCCGACCCCGACACGCACACCCCCCCCGACCCCGACACATACACCCCCCGACCCCGACACGCACACCCCCCCCGACCCCGACATGCACACACACCCCCCGACCCCGACACGCACACACACCCCGACACACACACGCCTCCCGACCCCGACACACACAACCCCCGACCCCGACACACACACCCACCCCCGACCCCGACACACACACACCCCCCGACCCCGACACACACACCCCCCGACACACACACACCCCCCCGACCCCGACACACACACCCCCCGACCCCGACACGCACACCCCCTCGACCCCGACACACACACCCCCCCCAACCCCGACACACACACACCCCCCGACCCCGACACACACACCCCCCGACCCCGACACACACACCCCCCGACCCCGACACGCACACCCCCTCGACCCTGACACACACACACACCCCCCGACCCCGACACACACACACACCCCCCAGACCCCGACACACACACCCACCCCGACCCCGACACACACACCCCCCGACCCCCACACGCACAACCCCCCGACCCCGACACACACACCCCCCCGACCCCGACACACACACACCCCCGACCCCGACACACACACACCCACCCGACCCCGACACGCACACCCACCCAGACCCCGACACACACACCCCCGACCCCCACACGCACAACCCCCCGACCCCGACACACACACCCCCCCGACCCCGACACACGCACACCCCCCGACCCCGACACACACACCCCCCCGACCCCGACACGCACACCCACCCAGACCCCGACACACACACCCCCCGACCCCCATACGCACAACCCCCCGACCCCGACACACACACCCCCCCCGACCCTGACACACACACCGCCCCCCCACCGATCCCGACACAGATCCCCCCCTCCCAGATACACAACCCCCCGACCCCGACACACACACACCCCCCGACCCCGACACACACACACCCCCCGACCCCAACACACACACACACCCCCGACCCCAACACACATACCACCCGACCCCGACACACACACACCCCCCCGACCCCGACACACACACCCCCCCGACACCGACAAACACGCCCCCCCCGACCCCGACACACACACCCCCCCCGACACACACACACCCCCCCGATCCCGACACACACACACCCCCTGACCCCGACACACACACCCCCCCCGACCCCGACACACACACCCCCCCGACACCGACACACACACACACCCCCCCGACACCGACACACACACCCCCCCGACCCCGACACACACACCCCCCCCCGACACCGACACACCCCACCCGACACACACACCATCCCGACCCCGACCCCGACACACACACACCCCCCCGACCCCGACACACACACCCACCCCGACACCGACACACACGCCCCCCCGACCCCGACACACACACACATCTCCCCGCAACACCGACACCCCCCCGACACACACACACCCCCCGACCCCGACACACACACAGCCCCCCCGGCCCCGACACACACACACCCCCCGACCCCGACACACACACAGCCCCCCCGGCCCCGACACACACACACCTCCCGACCCCGACACACACACACCCCCCGACCCCGACACACACACACCCCCCGACCCCGACACACACACACCCCCCCCGACCCCGACACACACACCCCCCCCGACCCCGACACACACACCGCCCCCCGACACCGACACACACACACACCCCCCGACACCGACACACACAGCCCCCCCGACCCCGACACACACCCCCCCCCTCGACACCGACACCCCCCACCCAACACACACACACCCCCCCGACCCCGACACACACACCCCCCCGACCCCGACACACACACCGACCCCGACACACACACACCCCCCGACCCCGACACACACACCCCCCGACCCCGACACACACACAGCCCCCCCGGCCCCGACACACACACACCCCCCGACCCCGACACACACACCCCCCCCCGACCCCGACACACACACAGCCCCCCCGACCCCGACACACACACACCCCCCGACCCCGACACACACACACCCCCCGACCCCGACACACACACACCCCCCGACCCCGACACACACACACCCCCCCCGACCCCGACACACACACACCCCCCCGACCCCGACACACACACACCCCCCGACCCCGACACACACACACCCCCCCCGACCCTGACACACACACACCCCCCCGACCCCGACACACACACACCCCCCCCGACCCCGACACACACACACCCCCCGACCCCGACACACACACACCCCCCGACCCCGACACACACACACCTCCCCGACCCCGACACACACACACCCCCCGACCCTGACACACACACACCCCCCCCGACACACACACACCCCCGACCCCGACACACACACACACCCCAGACCCCGACACACACACACCCCCGACACACACACACTCCCCGACCCCAACACACACACACCCCCCCCGACCCCGACACACACACACCCCCCCCGACCCCGACACACACACACCCCCGACCCCAACACACACCCTCCGACACCGACACACATATACCCCCCCGACCCCAACACACACCCTCCGACACCGACACACACACACACACACACACCCCCCGACCCCGACACACACACACAGCCCCCCGACCCCGACACACACACACCCCCCTCAACCCGACACACACACCCCCCCCGACCCCGACACACACACACCCCCCCGACCCCGACACACACACCCCCCCCGACCCCGAAACACACACACCCCCCGACCCCGACACACACACACCCTACACTGCACTCCTTCACAGCGCTCCTTCACAGCGCTCCTTTACAGCGCTCCTTCACAGCGCTCCTTCACAGCGCTCCTTCACAGCGCTCCTTCTCAGTGCTCCTTCACAGCGCTCCTTCACAGCGCTCCTTCACAGTGCTCCTTCTCAGCGCTCCTTCAGAGCTCTCCTACACAGTGCTCCTTCTCAGCGCTCCTTCACAGCTCTCCTACACAGCGCTCCTTCTCAGCGCTCCTTCACAGCTCTCCTACACAGCGCTCCTTCTCAGTGCTCCTTCACAGCGCTCCTGCACAGCGCTGCCACATAGTTTCCAGACATCAGAAATGTTGTTTCAGCATGACTCTTCATTTCCAATGCTTTATGCTTGTGTGTGGGTCACAAACTAGTCATGAGCCATTTTGGAAAAAGGTATCCGTTGTTGTCCAGTTGCCTCCCTCCTAGGCTCAAATGCAGCTGGAACAGCAGCCTGCCACAGGCATGATTCATCGCCACCGCTGCCTGGATACAGAACATAGATCTTCAGAATTGCCTGCATAAATCCATGTCCCCCCCCAAATCCGCCACCAATTCACTCCGGGAGAAGGCATTAAATTCTGAACACTTATTGCAAAGGGCACACTGAGTGTCCTGTTACAGAGTGGTATCAGAACAGACTCTAACATCCTCATTGACCATGACATCATTTCTACAGCGCCGAGTTTGTCAACGCTACAAGTGCCTGATTGACATTTAATGCGGTGACCCTCCCAAAAGTTAGCAATGCAGGGCTCTCACTCGATTTCCAGCCCTCGGGCGAGGCCCTGATCACCTACATTAAATACCACTCAACACCTTCCAGACAATGTGCACCGTTACTTGAAGCCCAGTGAGTCTGAGAATAAACTTTCACTGGTACAATCTCCCTTTTCAATCTTAATTCTCAACCTTTATTAACCAGTAGATCAACTGTTGATAGTGAAAAGTATGAACTGCAATGGGCTGACCTGCCTCCTGTGACCACTGTGTGGGGCCATCTGTTTATCAGACCATATAAAGCTCAGCAATCTTCACACAGCAGTCAGGATGAGATTATTTGTTCCAGGAAATGTTTGATCCTTTTTGCAGCTCAGATTTGTTTCTTTATTTATTGTCACTAAACAAATGTCTGGTTAGTTGTCTCAGTTCCCACAGTGAACATAAATTTAATTATGCAGCCTTTATCACGGTACGGATAATGGTGATGTACTCCAAGTGGCAGGATGTGACCAGTGATGTTCCCCAGGAATAGTTACTGGAGCTGCAGCATTTCACAATGTTTATCAATGACTTAGATGAAGGAATCATGGGTGATATGTTTTTTGATGACCTTTGTGGCTGTACTTTTGCTACCAAGATGGGGAGCTCTAGTTGGTAAAGATTCCTGAGTCGGCAGACCTACCTCAGTCTAAAGAGCCCTGTAACATCCAATTTTTTGAAGAGATTGCGACGGGCCTGCTGACCCGGAAACAGGTTATGGACAGCCACAGGCAAGGAAGTGCCGAAGTGAGCTGTTTACAAGGCCCACCTCAATTCTCTGGTACTTTGTCCCAGTTGTTTCAGAAGCTGAATTTGAAATTCTATCATGTTATGATCACTCTTATCTAGGCGATCCTTTACCTTGAGGTCAATATAAAATAAAGGAACAAATCTAAAGGGAGTGCAGGACCAGAGGGAGCTGGGGGTATGTGCACAACTCGCTGGAGATGGGAGGAGAGGATGGGAGAGCTGTTACTAAAGCATACAGAATCCTGAATTTATCAATAGGGGCATAGAGTAGAAAAGCAGGGAAGTTATGTCAGACATATATAAAACACTACTCCAGCTGAGGCCGAACCAGTGTCCAGTTCTGGGCACCGCACTTTAGGATGGATTCGAAGGCTTTAAAGCGAGTGCAGGAAAGATTCACAAGAATGGTTCTAGGGATGAGGAACTTCAGTTACAGAGAACAATTGGAGAAACTGGGACTGTTCTCCTTGGAGAAGAGAAGGCTGAGAGGAGATTTGATAGAGGTATTCAAAATCATGAGGGGTCTGGACAGAGTGGATGGAGAGAAATTGTTCCCACTGGTGGAAGGATTGAGAACCAGAGGGCACAGATTTAAGGTAAATGGCAAAAAAAAAGTAATGGAGACATAAGGAAAAACTTTTTTTATGCAGCACGTTTTAGGATCTGGAATGTGCTGCTTTCGAAAGGGAATTGGATTGTTATCTGAAAGGGGAAAATTAGGAGAGCTACAGGGAAAAGCAGAGGTGTGGTAGTCAGTGAATTGTTATTTCAGAGGACCAGCACAGACATGAAGGGCTGAATGGCCTCCAACTGTATTGTTCTGATTCTATGTATTACACATTACCAGCTCTAAAATAGCCTATTCCCTGGTTGGTTCCAGAACATATTGTTCTAAGAAACTGTGCTGAATGCATTCTATTACCTCATCCACCAGGCTACTTTTGCCAATTTGATTAGCCTGTTCTATATGAAGGTTAAAATCTTCCATGATTATTGCAATACCTTTCTTACAAGCCCCCATTATTTCTTAATTTATACTCTGTCCGACAGTGTAGCTACTGTCAGGAGGCCTATAAACCACTCCCACTAGTGACTTCTTTCCTTTGCTATTTCTTATCTCCACCCAAACTGATTCTATATTTTGATCCTCAGAACCGAGGTCATTTTCACAGCTGAACTGCACTGATCTCATTCTTTATTAACAGAGCCACCCCACCTCCTTTTCCTTTCTTCCTGTGCTTCCAAAATGTCAAATACCCATGAATACTCAGATCCCAGCCATGGTCATTTTGCAACCATCTCTCTCTGATAGTTATATCATACTCATTTATTTCTACTTGTGCTATCAATTCATTCAACTTTTTTCAACTGCTGCAAACATTCAGATAAAGAGCTTTTAATTTTGTCTTTTTACCATTTTTCTCTATTCTGATCTTATTTGCTGGTGCACAATTATGTCACGACCGAGATGGGAGGAGTGCGTGTATGATCCAGCCCCACTACTCCACAGGCTGTACCATTAATTTAAAAGTTTAATTTTCTCACCAAAATAGCCAATTGTCGAATTCCCCTCCTGGTGTCCAGAATAAAAGAGACTTTAACTAGGCTTCTTTCAATAAACTCAGAACGATTGTTAATTATAAAACAAAGCTTCTTTTTAACAAGTCGCAAATGCTGGTTAACACACAATTGTAATCGGCAAGTATAACAATCAATCTCTTCCTAAAGAATTCCCCCAGCACACACACACACACACACACACACACAAAGGACAAACAGATAGAGTCTCTCTGTAGAAATGGGCTTAAGAGGATTTGCATTATAAAATAAAGGATTAAGTTCACAGGGTCCTGGCGCTGTTGACCTGGAGTTCCCTCATGTCCCACAATGGTCCTAGTGGATGTCTGGAAGTTCTCACCAACTGGTCTCATCTTTGTAGGTCCAAATGCAGACCAGATGCACTCAGATGCAAGTTCTCTGGCTACAGATTGATAGCCACACACAATTTTAGGCAAGGTAGAGAGAGAGAGAGCCAGTTAGGGTAGCCTTCCTTTCTCAGCTTGTTCCCCAACAAGACTTCAAAACTAGCAGGTTCACAAATTCAGTTTTTTTCTCTCTCCCATGTGATTTCCAGCAAGTTACCAACCTTTGCCTTTTCAGTTTTTCCCCCTCAATTAACATGATTGCTGCTCAAAACAAACAATCAGATCTTCCTCAAGTACCATAAAGGTCGGGTGATTTCTTGGAAGGGTCTGGCTTGCTGGCAGTTCCAAGGTGAATTTATGGCCTTTTTTAAAAAATCCTATGATAGCATCCAAATGTACAGATAATGCCAAGTTCTTCCATTTTGTAAAAGAAAACTTTAGTCTCGAGAGATATGATTCTAAGATACCTCCGCCCTAAGAGATGAAACACCATTTCCAAATGTGTTTCATCACAAAGTATACAGAAAAAGATGTGTACAACATATAAAATAGAATTCAAACATGCACTCACTCAGCCATTCACTCCTTATACAGAATCTCTTCCGTTTTCTGACCTCTTTGCTTTCCAGATTTTTTCCAGAATTTGCATTCTTAATAATGCATCAGCAATTATATTATCTTTCCCAGCAATATGAAAATTTTTTCAGTTATAAGGCTTATTAGCAAGCTCCATCAGAATAGTGTGTCATTCTGAGACTTGAATTTTTCCACAAAGGCCAAAGGATTATGGTCAGGATATACTAGTGCTTTTTTACAGCCATGACAGATATATACCTCAAAATGTTTAAGAACCAGTAACAATCCTAGGGTTTCCTTTTCTACCGTAAAGTATCTCTCTTGATGTTGATATAATTTTTTAGAAAAGTGCCTCACTGGCTTCTCTATGCCCAATTCATCTTCCTGCAATAAGACTGCACCCACCCCCAAGTCACAAGCATCGACTGCCATCTTGAGGGGTTTAGCAAGGTTAAGAGCAGCTAACACAGGTTCATTAGTTAGGATCGCCTTCAGCTTCTCAAAAGCTGTCTGGCACTCACTTGACTGTACCACCTTTGCCTTCTTTTGCAATAAATCCGTTAGTGGAGAAGCTATTGTACTGAAGTTTGGCACAAATTTATGATAGGAGCCACTTATCGCCAAAAAACTCATGATTTCGTGTTTAGTTTTAGACATAGGGAATTCGATCAAAGCCTGTACTTTCGCTGATCTTGGCAACACTTGCCCTTTCCTGACAATGTACCCTAAATAAATTACTTGCGCTTTTGTGAACTCACTCTTGGCAAGGTTTATTACTAGATCCACCAACTATAATTGATTAAATAAGGCTTCCAATTGTTTTACGTGATCTGTTGCTGTAAATCAATACATCACCTAAATAAACCACACAGTCAGAAACATTAGTGACCACCTCTAAGTATGAAAATGTGGTGTCTAACTGACATAATATTTCAGTGTTAGCTAACCGGATAGTAGGAAGTTCGATTTGTGGGATGCCTAAATCTCCTTCCACCTCACTGTCACTGTGTATTTCGTCCTCCAATGTCCTAACTACCTGACATACCTGCTCCTTTTTATCTTCCTCCCTACGATGGTATTGTTTTAACATACTGGTATCACACAGCCGATTCTTTTTCCTACGATCTGGTATATTTATCAAAGGATTACCTTTACTAGCCCTCTTAATTACCTTGTACGGACCACTGAACCGTGCTTTCAGAGGTTCCCCCTGTAATAGCAATAATACTAACTCTGGTTGTCATGTTCAGGTCACAGCTTGCTTCTCTGCCCATTCTTTCATCTTTGTTTGAGAAACTTTAAAATGTTCTTGAGTCACTTTGCAGGCCCCCGACAGCCGTTCCTGGCACACAGACACATAATCTAGTATACAGAATTCATCCCTCTGTCCTAAAATCTTTGGCCAAAACTTTGGCTTTTAACACGCTCTCTGATGGAAAAGCTATGCCTTTCCTCAGCAAAAATGTTTGAGTGGCTCCTGTATCTCTTAAATTAAAGGACAAAAATCCTTTATAACTCTCATGTATCTCATTCACCTCTCCTGAACTCACACTCTGTTTCACAGTTGCAGTTAGCGCTACAACTTGATCTGTTATATTGTCAGTCAGGGTTCCTTTTCCTGAATCGTCCTTACATACTGCAATAAGTCTCATGGATTTCCCACGCAACCTCCAGCAATCGGCACAAACATGTCCCACCTTCTTACAATGGAAACAGTTAGGCCTTTAAATATCACTTCCACCCTCAGCACCTTCCTTTCTGGCCTGAAGAGGGGTTTCTGGGGCATTCCCGACTGTGCTTTTTCTTCCTTGGCTACTTGCCTTCCTTTCACCTTCCCATCTTCTATCCAACTTGGGTTTGTGGGGATGATGAAAAAAGAGTTTAGGTTTATGGACCAGCTCATAGTCGTCAGCCGTCCCCACTGCCTGTCTGTTTAACCCTCCAGTCTTCAACATGGGTTCTACCGACTGGAGGAAGTGAATTTTTAAATTCTTCCGAGAGAATTATTTCTCTAAGAGCTTCATACATTGTCTCTACCTTTAAAGCCCGTATCCAATGGTTAAAATGACTTTGCTTTACCCTCTCAAACTCAATATAGGTCTGCCCAGGCTGTTTCCTTATATTCCAAAATTTCTGCCTGTATGCTGCAGGGTCCAACTCATATGCACTAAGAATAGCCTTTTTTGCTGCATTATAATCCATAGACACTTCTTCTGACAGCAATGCATATACCTCATGAGCTCTATCCACCAACCTACTCTGTAAGAGAAACATCCAGATTTATTTTGGCCACTTAATTTGCTTAGCTACCTTCTCAATAGAAATAAAGAATGCCTCAACACCCTTTTCCTCAAAATTTGTAAGTGATTGTTCAAATTTAAACATCTCCCCACTGGGCTTTGGGGTGGAGGCGGTTGTTTCACCATCAGCACTTTCCTCAGCATCTGAGGCGTCTCTTTTAAATTCCAGCCTTTAAAGCTGATATTCCCTTTCTCATTCCTTCTCCCTTTCTTCCCTCGCTAACTGGTCTCTTTGGAGGTCAAGTCTTTGCTTTTCTAATTCTTGTTGAAATGCTCTCTCTCGTTCCCTTTCCTATCGTTCCCTTGCCTTTTCCTTCACCCGAAATTCCAGTTCCAACTTCTGTTCTAACTGAAATTGTGCCCATGTAAACTTGTCTCCTTCTGATTCTAAAGGGTTCTCTGGTTCTTGCACTTCCATTTTCAGCTTTTTGGCCACTCATCTTCAAAGCTGTGCTTTCTTAGCCCTCACACTAACTTCTGTCCGTAACTTTTCCACCACACTCACCAACTGAGCGACAGTTAACATCATTAAAGAATCATAACTTAACCCAGGCTGCTTCAAAAGCTCACTTGCATCAAAGGAAGTCATTTTAGTTTACTAATGTAAAAAGAAAAATGAAACCTGGTCTCTGTCCTTTTATCCCTTACCGATTGCTGTCATTCTGTATCCAATCACCTGCTGTCTGCGTTTCAAATCCCGCAAGAGCCCCCCAATTTACATTACAACCGAGTTAGGAGGAGTGCGCGTATGATCCAGCCCCACTACTCCACAGGCTGTACCATTAATTTAAAAGTTTAATTTCCTCACCAAAAGAGCCAATTGTCTATTTCCCCTACTGGTGTCCAGGATAAAGGGACTCCAACCAAGCTTCTTTCAATAAACTCAGAAGGACTGTTTAATATAAAACAAAACTTACTTTTTAAACAACTTGCCAGTACTGGTTAACACACAAATGTAATCAGGAAGTGTAACTATCTAGCTCTTCCTAGAGAATTCCCACATACACATAAACTTCATAAATAATTCACACACACACCCTTCCTAAAGAAATCACACACACACCAAAACCAATAGAGTCTCTGCAGAGATGGGCTTTGGAGGATGGTCCTTATAAAATAAAGGATAAAGTCCGCAGGGTCTTGACCCTGTCGACCTGGAGTCCTCTCGTGTGAAGTTCTCACCAACTGGTCTCAGCTTTGTAGGTCCAAATGCAGACCAGATGCACTCAGATGCAAGTTCTCTGGCTACAGATTGATAGCCACACACAATTTTAGGCAAGGTAGAGAGAGAGAGAGCCAGTTAGGGTAGCCTTCCTTTCTCAGCTTGTTCCCCAACAAGACTTCAAAACTAGCAGGTTAACAACTTCAATTTTTTTCTCTCTCTCATGTGATTTCCAGTAAGTTACCTTTTCAGTTTTTCCCCCTCAATTAAAGTGATTGCTGTTCAAAACAAACAATCAGATCTTCCTCAAGTATCGTAAAGGTCAGGTGATTTCTTGGAACAGGCCTGCTTGCTGGCAGTTCCAAGGTGAATTTATGACCTTTTTAAAAAAAATCCCAGGTTAGCATCTGAATATCCAGATCATGCCATGCCATCTTGTAAAAGAAAAATTCAGTCTTGAAAAATACGTTTATACACTCTGTCCCTTCCAGTCACACTCTGGTTATCATTATCCATATTGCTACCCTGCACTATTGCCTTGTCTTTTCTCTTTAACTTTCCAAATCTTCCCCCCTCACGTGAATCCTCCCCACTAATTAGTTTAAATCTATCTCTACAGCCTTAGTTATATGATTCGCCAGAACACTGGTCCCAGAAAGGTTCAGGTGCAGACTGTCCCAACGGTACATCTCCCACTTTCCCCAGTACTGGTGCCAGTACCCCATGAATTGAAACCCAGTTCTCCCACAGTGATCTTTGAGCCACACATTTAACTCTCTAATCTGATTTATCCTATGCTAATTTGCTCATGGCTCAGGTAGTAATCCAGAGATTATTACCTTTGAGGCTCTGCTTTTTAATTTAGCCCCTGACTACTTATACTCCCTCAGCAGAACCTCTTTCCTAGTGCGACCTCTGTTGTTGGTACCTACATGGACCACGACCACTGGATCCTTCCCCTCCCACTACAACTTCTTCTCCAGCTCTGATGAGGTGTCCCGAACCCTGGCTCTGGGCAGGCAACACAGCCGTCTAGACTCTCATTCTTGGCTGTAGAGGACGGTGTCTAACACCCCAGCAATCCTCGGTGAGTGTTTTTTATTGTACTGATGTCAGCTTTGAGCTCATGTTTATGTTGAGTCTAATATGTCCAAGCAGCAGCTGAAGAATTAAAACTCTGACTGTGCAAAACTCCAACAATCGTGCTCACCTCCTCCCTATACAGGTTTCCAATCCAGTAGTATTAACAGCTGCAGACGAATGTTGGTGTCCACAGGACTTCCAAAGCAGGTTATCCCAAACAAATTGACAGATATAGATAAGAATGGATTTCTTTCATAGTGAAGATAGGGAGAATCTGCATCATAAGGCTCTGAGTACTGTTAGGTACTGACTCAAATGTGAGGGCCCACCACCTCTTCCTTTTAATGTTGTAACATTTATTGCAACATTAAAGTATCAGATGCTCCTGGTGTAACAGTTTTCATCACAAAAAGGAAATAGCTGAGGACAATATTCATACAGAAAACTTAGATCGATTGAGTAGAGAAACAAAAATCTAAGAGACTTGCTCTAAACAAGGAAATGGCTGTAGTGAAATTTGAGGGAGCTTAGAGCAAACAATGATAGATAAATGAGCAGAATATTGCCGAGTGTGAGGAAAGAAAGCTTTGGACTTATATTGCATTTCCACAACAACAACATCACAAAATATTTCATAGTCAATAATGTACTCCTGAAGTGTAATCATTGTCATAATGAAATGCAGCAGTCGATTTGCACACAGCAAGCTCCCACAAACACAATGTGATAATGACCAGATGTGATGTTGATTGAGGGATAATTATTTGGCAGGACTCCTGAGAGGGCATATATTGAAGACGGATAGAAAAGACAAGAGATAACATGGCAATATTAATCAGAGGCAACTTATGCTGAACAGTGAGAGACTGAGGGAGAGAGAGAGAGAGCTCAGAATGGGCTACATTTTTAGGGGTGTGTTACACCCCTGTGGGAAGGAAGGCTGTGGGAAGGAAATCTGCAGTTAGGTCAGTGGGGGAATAGGAATAAATGTTAAAGTCTGTAAGTTACTACATATCGAGGTAATAAAGAAAATGGTTAACAGACACAACAGGAATGTTCATGCTTCACAAAGCTGATAGAATGAATTATTTCAGGAGAGAACGCAAACCCTCTATAAACTGAGAGAAGAGTTCCAGCATACAGTTAGATTTAGCATCATTATGGAAAAGGACAAAGATAGAATAGGAGTAAAAGTTCTAAATTGGGGGAAGATAAGTGTTACAAAGCTGAGAGGTGAACTGGTGAAAGTGGGCTGGATACAGCTCTAGAAGGGAAAAGAGTGCCAAATCAGTGGGAGGTATTCAAAAGTGAGATACTACAGGCACAGTGTAGACATGTCCCCACAAAGAAGAGAGATGGTAATGCCAAATCTAGAGCCCCCTGGTTAGCCAGAAGCATACAGGGTAAGATAAAGCAGAAAAAGAAAGCTTATGACAGTCATAAAAAGCTTAATACTGTGGAAAGCCTAGAAGAGTATAGAAAGTACAAGGGTGAAGTCAAAAAGGAAATTAGGAAAGCAAAGTGAGGATACAAAAAAATATTGGCTGGTAAAATCAAAGAAAACCCAAAGATGTTTTACTAGTACAAGAGCAAGAGGATAACTAAGGAAAGGGTAGGGCCTATCAGAGATGTACATAGTAACTTGGCATTGATGCTGAAGATGTGGGCAGGGTTCTCATTGAGTACTTTGTCCCTGTCTTCACTAAGGAGAGGGATGATGCAGACATTCTAGTTAATGAAGAGGAATGTGAAATACTAGATCCAATTAGCACAGTGATAAAGGATATACTGATATCCTTGAAGGTGGATAAATCACCAAGGCCAGATGGACTGTATCCCAGGCTGTTGAAGGAAGCCAGGGAGGAAATAGCAGGTGCTCTGAGGATCATTTTCCAATCCTCACTAGATACAGGCAAAGTCCCAGAGGATTGGAGGTCAATTCAAATCAATATTTTGCACCAGTCTTCATGGTGGAGGACGCTATAAACATTCCAAAGATATCAGATAAGCAAGTTGCTAATGGGAGGAAAGATCTTGTAACAGTCTCTATCACGAGGGATAAAGTATTTGAGAAACTAATGGGACTAAAGGCAGACAAGTCACCAGGATCTGATGGCCTGCATCCAAGGGTTTTAAAGGAAGTGGCTGCAGAGATAGTGGAGGCATTGGTCAAAATGTTCCAGAATTCACTGGATTCTGGAAGGGTCCCAGCCGATTGGAAAACCGCTAATGTGATGCCCCTGTTCAAGAAGGGAGGGAGACAAAAAGCAGGAAAGTCGTCAACCTAACATCTGTCATTGGGAAAATGCTAGAGTCCATTATTAAGGAAGAAATAGCAGGACATTTAGAAAAGCTTAACAAAATCAAACACAACATGGTTTTGTGAAAGGGAAATCATGTTTGACAAATTTGATAGAGTTCTTTGAGGGTATAACAAGCAGAGTTGATACAGGGGAACTGGTAGATGCAGTGTATTTGGATTTCCAGAAGGCGATAAAGTGCCACATAAAAAGTAATTGCAGAAGATAAGAGTTCACGGTATTGGGGATAATGTATTAGCATAGAGTGAGGATTGGTTAACACACAGAAGACAGATAGTCGGGATTAGTGGGTCTTTTTCAAGTTGGAAGACGTAACTAGTGGAGTCCCACAAGGATCTGTCCTAGGGCCTCAATTATTTACTATCTATATTAATGACTTGGAGGAGGGGGCAGAGTATAATGCATCCAAATTTGCTGGCGATACAAAAATAGGTGGGAGGGCATGTTGTGATGAAGACATAAGGAATCTGCAAGGGGATTTAGACAGGTTGAGTAAGTGAGCAAAAACTTGGCAGATGGAGTTTAATGTAATAAAGTGTGAGGTCATGCAACAAAAACAGAAAATGCTGGAAAAACTCAGCAAGTTTAACGGCATCTGTGGACAGAAAAAGGGAGTCAACGTTTCAAGTCATGCACTTTGGTAGGAAAAATCAAAAGGCAGACTATTATTTAAATGGAGAGAGACTCCAAAAAAGTGCGGCACAGAGGGATCTGGGTGTTCTTGTGCATGAAACATAAAAAGTTAGCATGCAGGTGCAGCAAGTAATTAAAAAGGCAAATGGAATTTTGGCCTGTATTGCTAGGGAGTTGGAGTTTAAAAATAGGGAAGTCTTGTTACAACTGGAGTACAATTTTGGTCCCCGTATTTAAGAAAGGATATACTGGAATTGGAGGCAGTTCAAAAGAGATTCATGAGGCTGATTCCCGGGATGAAAGGGTTGACTTATCAAGAACGGCTAAACAGGTTAGGCCTTTATTCATTAGAGTTCAGGAGAATGAGTGGTGATCTCATTGAAATGTATAAGATTCTGAGGGGGCTTGACAGGATAGATGTTGAGAAGATGCTTCCACTAGTGGGGGAATCTCAAACTAGAGGACATAGTTAAAGAATAAGGGGACACTCATTTAAAACTGAGATGCAAGGCAATTTCTTCTCTCAGAGGGTAGTGAATGTCTGGAATTCTCTACCCCAGCGCGTTGTGGAGGCTAGATCACTGAAAGTATTTAAAGAGGAGGTAGATAGATTTTTGAACTATCAGGGAGTTGAGGGCTATGAAGAGCTGGCACGAGAGAGGAGTTGAGGCCTGGGGCAGATCAACCATGATCTTATTGAGTGGCGGGGCAGGCTAGAGGGGCCAAATGGCCTACTCCTGCTCCTATTTCTTATGCTCTTATATCTGCGAACATTGTACCATTATTTAAAAAGGTGTGAGGGATAGCCCAGAAAGTTATAGGCTGGTCAGTCTGACTTTGGTGGTGGGCAAATTATTGGAATCAATTCAGAGATACAGGATAAACTGTCACTTAGAAAGGCACGGATTGATAAGGGATGGTCAGCATGGTTTTGTTAGGGGAAGATCATGTCTTACTAAATTAATAGAATTTTTTGAGGAAGTAACAAGGAGGAGTGATAAGGATAGTGTAGTGGATGTCGTCTACATGGATTTTAGTAAAGCATTTGACAAGGTCCCACATGGCAGACTGATCAGAAAAGAGATCCCGTAGGCAAGGTGGCAGGTTGGATCCAAAGTTGGCTCAGCGGGTAATGGCCAATGGATATTTTTGCGAGTGGAAAGTGGTTTCCAGTGGGGTTCCACAGTGCTCAGTGTTGGTGCCCTTGCTGTTTGTTGTTTATATTAATGATCTGGATTTAAGTGTGGTTGGCATGATTGGGAAATTTGCAGATGACACAAAAATTAGTCAGATAGTTGATAGTGATCAGGATAGCTGCTGTCTCCAGAATGATGTCAATAGTTTGGTTGAGTGGGTGGAAAAGTGGTAAATGAATTCAATCCGGAAAAGAGTGAGGTAATGCATTTGTGGAGAGCAACTAAAGCTAAGGAATACACAATAGATGGGAGGATATTGGGAGGGATTGAGGAAGTGAGAGACCTTGGAGTGCATGGCCACAGGTCCCTGAGGGTAGTAGGACAGGTGGATCAGGTGGTAAAGAAAGCATATGGAATGCTTTCTTTTATTGGAGGTATTGAATGCAAAAACAGGGATGTAATGATGGAACTGTGTAAAACACTGGTTAGGCCACAGCAGGAATTTTGTGTACAGTTCTAGTCATCACATTACAGGAAGGACTTAACGGTCTGGAGAGAGTAAAGAGGAGATTTACAAGAATGTTGCCAGGGCTTGAAAATTGCAGCTATAAGGAGAGATTGGATAGGCTAGGGTTGTTTTCTTTAGAACAGAGGAGGCTGAGGGATGAACAAAATTATGAGGGGCCTAGATAGGGTAGACAGGAAAGACCTGTTTTCCCCTAGTTGAAGGATCAGTTCCCAGGGTGCACAGGTTTAAGATGATTGGTAGAAGGATTAGAGGGGACACGAGGAAAAACCTTTTCACCCAGAGGGTGGTGGGTGTCTGGAATTCACTGTCTTAGTTGGTGGTTGAGGCTGAAATGCTCAGCTTATGTAAAAGGAACCTGGATCTGCATCTGAAGAGCTGTTACCTGCAAAGCTACGGACCAAGTGCTGGAAAGTGGGATTAAAAATGACCGGCTAGTTTCTTTTTTGCTCTATTATTGGCTGGCGCAGACATGATGGGCTGAATAGCCTCTTTCTGCACCATAACCTTTCTATGGTTCTATGGAGACTGCGAAATTTATGAATAAACCATTGAAGGCTCCATTTGAAAGAAAGGGTTTCTTGATCTGCAGAATGTTTTGGAGCTAGTGTTGTTCCTGGGATATTGCGAAGCAAAGTGAGAGCTATTGAAAGGCAGTCCCTGATCATTAAATAATATTAAACAACGGAAATCAAAAGTTAGGACTTTAAAGTTCAAGAGGAGTGTTATGTCTGGTGCTGCAATTTAGCAAGGGGGAATTGATGGTCCTGTGGGAAAGAGTAGGATTTCCCACACTCATATCACACACAGACAGCAAGTCTGACAAGGAACCAGGAGCTGGGAATAGACAACAGTAGCAAGGGTGAACCAGGGGCAAACTCATCAGCTAGAACCATCTCACAGTACAGTATGGCATTAGAACAGGGAAAAGCTTAGCTTTAAGCAATGGATGGAGGGTGTGGGTAAGAGCCCCCACATGAAGAGGCAAAAATGGGCCTGTGTCAGGATCTGATGATTCTGGGAATGTATAGTTCTCAGGGGGTGCCCACAATGAGCTGAGTAAAAAAACCGACATCATCTGATTATTATTTCTATTTCTCAGTCTCTCAGTGACATCATCCAAAAACATAACATCAGGTTCTACATGTACACTCATGACACTCAGCTCTTGCTCACCAGCACTGCTCTCAACCCTAAAATCCATTCATTACCCACTAACTTCATCCCTCTCCCTGGCAATGGCCTGAGGCTGAACTGCTCTACTCACAACCTTAGTGTCATTTTTGACCCTGGGATGAGTTTCCGACCACATATCTGGATCATCACTCAGGGACAGACGGTGGTGCAATGGTATTATCACTGGACTAGTAATCCAGAGGCCAAGGCTAATGTTCTAGGGACACAGGTTCAAATCGCACCATGGCAGCAGGTGGTGAGGGAACCAATAAATCTGGAATTAAAACTACTGTCGGTTGTCTGAAAAAAACCCCCACCTGGTTCAGGGAAGGAAATCTGCTATCCTTACCTGGTCTGGCCAATATGTGGCCAGGCTTAGAGCAATGTAGTTCACTCTGAAATGGCATAGCAAGCCACTCAGTTGTGAAACCTTAAAGGAATGAAACTGGACGGACGACCCGGCATTAACCTAGGCACCGGAAACAACCTAAGAGAGCTGTCCCACAGATTAGTCAAGCAACAGCCTGACACTGTCATACTCTCGGAATCATATCTCACAGATAATGTCACAGGCAACTTCCTTCATCATCCCTGGGTATGTCCTGTCCCACCGGCAGGACAGACCCAGCAGAGGTGATGACGCAGTGGTATACAGTTGGAGGGAGTTGCCCTGGGAGTCCTTAACATCGCTCCAGACCCCATCAAGTCTCATGGCATCAGGTCAAACATGGGCAAGGAAACCTCCTGCTGATTACCACGTACCGCCCTCCCTTAGCTGATGAATCAGTATCCTCCATGTTGAACACCACTTGGAGGAAGCACTGAGGTTGGCAAGGGCACAGAATGTACTCTGGATGGAGGACTTCAACGTCCATCACCAAGAGCGGCTCAGTAGTACCATTACATTCCGAGCTGGCTGAATTCTAAAGGACATAGCTGCTAGACTGGGTCTGCGGCAGGTGGTGAGGGAACCAATAAGAGGGAAAAACTTACTTAACCTCATCCTCACCAACCTGCCTGCCACAGATGCATCTGCCCATGAAAGTAACGGTAGGTGTGACCACCGCACAGTCCTTGTGGAGACGAAGTCCCATCTTCACATTGAGGATGCCTTCCATTGTGTTGTGTGGCACTACCACTGTGCTAAATGGGATATGATATTGGCCAGTTATAGCAACTCAAAGCTTGGCATTCACGAGGCAATGTGGACCATCAACAGCAGCAGAATTGTAATCAACCACAACCTTGTAATCAACCTCATGGCCTGGCATATCCCCCACCCTACCATTACCACCAAGCCAGGAGATCTATTCAATGAAGAGTGCAAGAGGGTATGCCAGGAGCAGCACTAGGCATACCAAAAAATGAGGTGTAAACCTGGTGAAGTTAGGACTATTTGCATACGAAACAGCATTAGCGGCAAGTGATAGATAGAGCTAAGCAATCTCACAACCAATGGATCAGATCTAAGCTCTGCAGTCCTGCCACATCCAGTTGTGAATGGTGGTAGACAATTAAACAACTCACTGGAGGAGGAGGATCCACAAATATCCCCATCCTCGATGATGGGGGAGCCCAGCACATCAGTGCAAAAGATAAGGCTGAAGCATTCGCAACAATCTTCAGCTGGAAGTGCCGAGTGGATGCTCCACCTTGGCCACCTCCTGAGGTCCTCAGCATCACAGATGCCAGTTTTCAGCCAATTCGATTCACTCCATGTGATATCAAGAAATGGCTGAAGGCACTGGATGCTGCAAAGGCTCTGGGGCCTGACAATATTCCAGCAATAGTACTGAAGACTTGTGCTCCAGAACTTGCCGCGCCCCTGGCCAAGCTGTTCCAGTACAGCTACAAAAGTGGCTACTGCCCAGCTATGTGGAAAATTGTCCAGGTACGTCCTGTACACAAAAAGCAGGACAAAACCAACCCAACCGATTACCACCCCGTCAGTCTAAAATGACTGAACAGTTGTGAACAGTGATACCAAGTGGCACTTGCTTAGCAATAACCTGTTCACACTGATGCTCAGTTTGGGTCCCACCAGGCTCTTTCAGCTCATTACAGCCTTAGTTCAAACATGGACAAAAGAGCTGAACTCCCGAGGTGAGGTGAGAGTGACTGCCCTTGACCCAGTGTGGCATCAAGGAGCCCGAGCAAAACTGGAATCAGGGGGGAATTTCTCTGCTGGTTGGAGTCATACCAAGCACAAAGGAAGATGGTTGTGGTTGTTGGAGGTCAGTCATCTCAGCTCCAGGACATCACTGCAGGAGTTCTTCAGCTCAGTGTCCTCGGCCCAACCATCTTCAGTTGCTTCATCAAGAAGAACCTTCCTTCCATCAATAGGTCAGGAGTGAGGATGTTCGCTGATGATTGCACAATGTTCAGCACCATTCGCGACTTCTCAGATACTGAAGCAGTCCATGTCCAAATGCAGCAAGACCTGGACAATATCCAGTCTTGGGCTGACAAGTGGCAAGTAACATTCGCGCCACACAAGTGTCAGGCAATGACCATCTCCAACAAGAGAGAATCTAACCATCGCCCCTTGACATTCAATGGCATTACCATCACTGAATTCCCACTATCAACATCCTGGGGTTACCGTTGATCAGAAACAGAACTGGACTCGCCATATAAATACTGTGACTACACGAGCAGGTCAGAGGCTAGGAATCGTGTGACGAGTAACTCACCTCCTGACTCCCCAAAGCCTGTCCACCATCTACAAGGCACAAGTCAGATGTATGATGGAATACTCCCCACATGCCTGGATGAGTGAAGCTCCCACAACACTCAAAACTCAAGAAGCTTGATACCATCCAGGATAAAGCAGCCCACTTGATTGGCACCACACCAACAAACATTCACTCCCTCCACCACTGATGCACAGTAGCAGTAGTGCGTACCATCTATAAGATGTACTGCAGGAACTCATCAAGGCTCCTTAGACAGCACCTTCCAAACTCATGATCACAACCATCCAGAAGGACAAGGGCAGCAGACACATGGGAACACCACCACCTGGAAGTTCCCCTCCAAGTCACACACCATCCTGGCTTGGAAATATATCACCATTCCTTCACTGTTGCTGGGTCAAAATCCTGGAACTCTCTCCCTAACAGCACTGTGGGTGTACCTACACCACATGGACTGCAGCTGTTCAAGAAGACAGCTCACCACCACCTTCTCAAGGGCAACTAGGGATGGGCATTAAATGCTGGCCCAGCCAGTGAAGCCCACATCCCATGAATGAATTTTTAAAAAGTAGCTCCTCCTGTTTATTCTCCTTGTCAAAGTATTTTTTGAGCATATTTACATGGCACACTCGTTGACTCTTCCTTCTATCTGGGGTATTTACTATGTAGTTTACCTCAATCAGTCTCTTTTCAATCTGGCAAGGTCCACTAAACCTTGCCTTCAATAGTTCACCTGATACTGGCAACAATACTAATCCTTTTCCCCAGCCGCAAAACTATGAGCCTTTGCTCTTTTGCCTGCCTTTGCCTTCATCACTTGTTGAGATATCTATAAAAGTTTTTGAGCTAGTTAATGCATCTTACTTAATCTCTCTCTGAATTTCATCACATAATCCAGGAGAGTCGTTTCAGAACTAATTTCTCCTGAATCAGTTTGAGTGGTCCCCTTACTTCATGACCATAAATTAACTCAAAAGGGCTGAACCCTGTTGACTCATTAGTGGATCCCAATCATGTGGATAGTCTTGACTATATACTTTAATCGTATCTTTAAAGTTTGATGCCACCTTTCTAACGCACCTTGTGATTAAAGGTGATTGGCTGACAACCTAAATTGCTTTATTTCAAGGCTGTTCATACTTCCTTAAACTTGAAATTTGAACGCTGATCCGACTGTATTTCTTTTGGTAATCCATACCTTGTAAACTCCTCTACAATCACCTTTGCTGTAATTTTCCTTAAAAGTATTCTGGAAACTTCATGAACACATCCATGATTGTCAATAAGTACTGATTTCCACTTTTAGTCTTAGGGAGGAGTCCTACACAATCAATCAGGACCCTGTTAAAAGGTTCCTTAAATGCTGGAATTGGGATTAAAGGTGCAGGTTTAATCACTGCCTGAGGTTTTCCTATCAACTGACGTGTGTGACATGTTTGACGGAATTTGATTACATCTTTGTAGTCCAGGCCAATAGAAATGTTTTTCTTTCTTAGCTTGAGTTTTCCTAATTCCCAAATGTTCAGCCATTGGAATTTCATGAGACACTCTCAAAATTTCACTCCAGTACCCATATGGTATCACTACTTAGCACACTATCCCCCACTGTTCATCTGCCAGGGCATGAGGTGGTCTCCATTTCCGCATTAACACGTTGTCTTTAAGGTAATAAAACTCTGGAATATATTCTGCTTCAGTTTCAGAATAAGCTGTCAGGTAAAACTGCTTTAAGTCTGGATCCTGCTGCTGGAACTCCACTAACTTCAAGGAACTAAACACCTCAACCTCATCCTCTTCAACCTTCTCCTCCTGAGTAACTAATCGTTTCAAAGATTCATCGAGCCAACTAAGGTTCAGTATCCTCCCTGTCTTTTAGGTCCCTCCTCTTCCTGTTGAAACTTGTGCATTTGTGACTTCATAACCACACAATCTGTAAACAATCCAGTTTGCTCTTTCTGTAAAACCTCTGTTAATTGTGCCTCAACAGGCTGTTATACTACAGTTGGCATTGGGCGGAATTTTCCGTGTCTGTTAGCAGCAGGCGTGAAAGGTGGCGTGAGCGGACAAAATGGCGCTATCAGTTTCATGACGGCGGGAAGGCAAGTTGGATCATCCATTCAGCCCACCGATGGCAGGCCACGCTTCCCACCATCAGTTGTCGGGAACCTCATTGTAATACATCAGCAAAGCATTATCAGGCCATCCCGCCAGGCTCTTGCTCACCCACCCACCCCCACCCCACCCCCGGCCCAACAGGGCAGCCATGTAGCGTCCACGTGGTGGTCGGCACTCTCCGGGAAGCGTTAAGGGGCTGTCACACAGGTTTTTAGTACACCCATGCTAACCACGTGTCTGCCTCTTTTATCCTGCAGGAGGAGTACATCAGGATCATGGAGCCTGATAAACTAGCTGTATGCCTGATGGCCTATAGAGCACGAAGAAGATGAAGGAGAGAGTGACTGAGGCTCCTGGATGAGCAGAGGCAGGAGCAGCAACCTCAGGAAGAAGGGGCGGCTGGGGCTCCCACACACACCGCCCAAGAGCCACAGGGAACCATCGCAGGCCGGTGACACCCAAGGTCTATAGACGCTGCCTTTCATTCCTGCAGATGACCAAGAACACTGCAAATGTCTAGGGAAATGGTCGGTAACATCTGCCAGTTACTGCAGGATTTGGCACCACAGGGACATGGAGGGCATCCACTGCCAGTGGCTGTGAAAGTGACCGTGGTGCTCAATTTCTATGCCAGTGGCTCCTTTCAGGGCTCCACCGGTGACCTCTGTGGGATTTCACAATCCACCACCCACAAATACATCATGGGGTCATGGATGCCATCTTCCCCATGGTACACAACTTTGTGCATTTTGCCCGGGACTGGGACAGCCAGGATGCAAGGGCCATTGGATTCGCCCTGATCTCGGGATTCCCACAGGTGCAGGGTGCGATTGACTGCATTCATGTGGCGCTCAGACTTCCATTGCAACACACAGTGGACTTCATCAACCACAAGGGCTTCCACTCACTGAACGTGCAGCTTGTGTGCGACCACCAGAAACACATCCTGCAGGTATGTGCACAGTTTCAAGAGGCAGCCTCAGACTGCAGCAGAGTAAAGGTATAGCGAAGCTCATGCTGCAACTCACACCTTGGTGGAGCAAACCATCGGGATGCTGAAGATGAGGTTCCAGTGTCTGGACCGGTCTGGTGGAGCCCTGCAATACAGTCCGCAGTGGGTGTCATGCATCATCGTCATCTGCTGCGCCCTTTACAACCTGGCGCTGCAACGGGGAGAGGAGCTGGCTGAGGAGTAGATGGGGGTGCTGAACGTCGCCTCTGATGAGGAGGACGCCAACAGGGATAAGGCTGAGGAGGTCCTCAGAGGTGATGATGACGGGGATGAGGCTCTCGTACTGGCCAGACGAGGCAGGCACGCTTGGGAGGCCTCACAGCTGCTAGATTTGTGGAGAATGATGACGACATGCAGTGAGGTGACCCCATACTTCCTCACATCGCATTTGTGAATGTTTGACTCCAGTCTGGCTTATGGCAGCGCTAATACCCTCTCTCAAAATATTCCTGTCATGAAGACGCAGTGGAGGCCCTAATAGTCGCTTGATTGCAGGAGAATGATGACAACATACATTGAGGACACTCCATAAATCTTCACACAGCCTCTGAGAACGTCTGACTCCTGTCGGGCTGAGGGCAACTCACTTGTGCTCCATGATCAGGGCCATCTCAGAGACACAGCCATGAAACTTTAGAAGCATCTGATGCTTTGTCCATCTTCAGCACCGGAGCCCTTCAAGAGCTGGTGCACAGCATCACTGGTCACAGATGCTGGTGTGATGGGGGCCAGCCCCACCTTAAAGGTGCTGAGAGCACACAGAGAGTATGAGGGAACTCTGTGGCGCCTGCCCACTACATTCTGGCAGCAATGACCAGCACTGCTGAGGTGCAGGCATCAGTAATGTTACCAGGGAGTGTGAGGCTGGACCATCACTGTGGTCTGAAGGCTGCACAAAGCACAGGGAAGAGGTCCTGGGCTGAGGCACCTGCCTTTATCTTGTGCAGAAAGGTTTCACATCTGAGTGACAAGAACACTGTTCATCAGAACAAGGAGACACAGGCAGGGAGACATTCTTGGTAATTTATTGACCATAATGAACAGTATGTACAAGTGATTAACACCCGTGCCCAGGCTGTGCAACTAATTCTCCTTAACCTTCCTAACCCTGCCGCTACATCTTGGTGCTCCCCCAACATCCACAGCCGAGGTGGATGCAGCCTGCTGACTGTGACACCCTGTCTGTGGTGACTTTGGCGGGCGTTCTCTGGAGGGCCGAGACTTGGAGGGCCCCGGCCTGCTTTCAGGGTCCTGCTGTGTGGCAGTGGCACCCTCCTTGGCCTGTGGAGCTGGAGTCACCTGGATAGATGGGCCTAGAGTGTGCACCTGTGGATCCTCCTCCCTATGGGTACCCGAGGGCCCCAGGCTGACTCAAGAAGCAGAGGTAGCTGGAGTGAAATTGAGCTGCCCGGCACCCCTCTTGCGTACATACTGATGAAGGCCAACTAAGGCATCAGTGATGTAGTTGAGCCCGTGCAGCAGCGCAGAAGCGAAGTCCTGGACCAAAGTCTTCATGGTAGCCACCATCCTACCAGTGTTGACCTCGGTGTGTTGCAATGCCGGCGCTATGACCTCAGCCTGAAGACGGACAGACTCCTCCATCGTGCCTTGCAATCTGAGGAATGCAGCAGACATTCCTTCCTCATGTTCCCAAGCTTGTCTTTGCAGCTCCAGCAACTGTGACATGACCGAGTCCAGAGGTTCATCATCTGACTCGGACTCAGCACCGTTCTGCCCTCCAGCAGTCCGCCGAGTGCCAGGGACCTGAAAAGTCCCTGCCTCCGCCTGCTTTGGATCAGACAGTGCGATGTGCTCACCAGATTGTGATCCTGAGGCTACTCTAAAGCTAGGTCCCACTGAGGTGTGTGTCTCTGCATTGGTGGAGGGTGTGGGTGAGCGCAGTGACCGGACTTCGGGGAGGGTGCCTCCAGATTCCTCTTCAGAGGTTTCTTCAGGGCTTGATTGGAAGCCCTGGGTCATGGACTCTGTCGGCTGTTTGACAGATGTGCCTGTGAAAGCAAGGAGAGATAATTAGTGCATGGCAGTACCTGTGAAAGAGGACACATCATTCACAGCATGGTTGTTGCACTGCTGGACCCTCACTTGGTAGAGCAGCGCCGACCTCACCATCAGCACAGGACCGGTCCCGGTCATCACCGGCCAGCTGGATGGCTCTGTTTTCAAAGTTTGTGAGGACCTTGATTTTGTGCATTCCGCCACCAGTCTGCGACCTCTCCCTCTTGTTGTGTGCCAGCTTGTCCTGCATGGATAAAGATAAAGAAAGTATAAGCAGGATGTCTGCCGGGCCAGATGGTAAGTACGCCTGGCCTGTGTGGGTGGTGAGTGGTCCCATGGACGGGATGAGGACAATGACAGTGAGTGTGAGAGAATGAATGGTGATGTCCCTTGAATTGGCAGTGAGTGAGGGCCCTGTGGATGTGTGATAGGTTTGTGAGGGTGTGCATGGACAGTGATGAAAAGAGTGCCTTACCCTGTCAGAACGGAAGAGATCATTTATCCTCTTGTGGCACTGGGTGGCTGTCCTCTTCTGAAGGGAGTTGGCACTGACCACCGCTGTCACCGCCTTCCAAGCCTGATTGATCACATTGCTGTGCATCCTGAGGCCAGAGCGGGGACATCCAGCAGACCTCCATGGCATCCAGCAGTCACTCGAGGGACCCGTCATTAAACGGTGGGGAGAGTGGTGGGGGTCTGCAGTCTTCTTGCCTTTGAGGGCCATGTCTCCTGGGCAGCAGTGGTGAGCTGGAAGCAATGAGCACTGTGCTTGTGGTTGGCCTTTAAACATGGCGCCCGGCGTGATGCAACGGCGGGTTGATGGCGCGTGGGTGAATGAGGAGCCTGCCCGCCAAGGGAATGGCTTGTATCCCGGAAGTGCATAAATAATGAGGTTGGCTTGGGACGATGCAACGTGAAAACCTGCCATCGCCGTTGGCGGGCAGCACATCATCTTACCTGCCCTCTACCACAAATGTGCAAATTTAGGAAAATTCTGCCCATAGTCAATATCTGCGATCCAGCCTTTTATCATTCCCCAGAATAGACGGACCCCTGCAATGGGCAATTTCTCTACTACCCCAACAATCACTTCTCCTGATTTCAAATCACTTTTAAAATTTACTTTACACAATGAAATAGGTTTGACTTCACCATGGATTCCTTTAATTAATATTTTGCCCTGCAATAACCCTTCTGGACAACAGATAGCACTATCCCATAACATTAAGGACTGGCTAGCCCCAGTATCCCTTAAAATTTTGACATCCTTTCCTGCTCTTCCCTGTACACATGGATATATTTTCCCTTCGCATATAAAATCTTTAAATATCTCTGCAACCTGCCCTTCAGAACTCCCTCGGGTAAGTTGTGAAGACATTCCCACTCCTCTAACCACCACTGATTCTTCTTGCTCCACCTGTAAAAAACCGCTGGTTTATCTTGCCTCTGGATCTCAGAGCCCAGAGTACAATTACTTCCAGAGTTTTTCTGAGTTCCAATTACTGCAATCCGTTTCTCATTTAACCTCCAATAACTTGACCTCATATGTCCAGCCTTATTATAATGGTAATATATCAGTTCCTCCCTTCAACTCTACTTTCCACCCTTCTATCTTTAATTGATCGGCGTCCTTCAGCTTGATCCTTGTTATGAATATTTTTACCATCACTAGGTTTTCTAAAACAGCAGCTTCCCTGATCTTTTCACTTTGTCCTTCATCTAAATATGTCTTAATGTTTACCAGAATGCTATTTCTAAATTCTTCCATAATCATAACCTCGCTTACATTTTCAAAAGTCTTGTCTAATTTTAATGCCCTGAACCATTCATCCCAGATAATTTATTTTTCTGGTGCAAAAACTACAAAAGTCTTATGAGGTCTCTTCTGTAAAGTTCTAAGCTTCAACTGATAAGCTTCAGGGACAAGCTCATAAGGATTTAATATTGTCTTCTTTACTGTCTCATAATCTACAGATTGTTCCTCTGATATGCTTGCATACACATTCATTGCTGTACCTGACAAAACACTCTGTAACATGATAGTTCCAAGCACCTCTTGGCCAATTCAATTTCATAGCTCTCTTTTCAAATGAGGTAAAATATCTTTCAACTCCATCCTCTGTCAATTTAGGCACCAACTGAAGATTTTTAGTTAAATCAAATTCCTCAAAAATTCATCAAAGTCACCATCTGAATCGCTATCTCTCTTTTCTTCCTTCAAAGTTTCACTTTAGACAATTCATGATGTCAGTCTTCTTTCTCTCTCCGAAGCTCTCCACCCCTTTCCCTCTTCCTCAATTGCTAACCTCTCTCTCTGGAGTTCAAGTTCAAGCCCTTGCATTTCTATCTTTTGTAATCTTTTATTTTCCTTTTCCTGCTCCTCTATCCCCATTGAAGCTGTTTTTATTCCTATTTCCTTTAATTGTTTTCTTTTTCCTTCTTTTTTCTTTTTACCTCGAGTTTTTTTCATTTCTCTTTCCGTTTCTCTTTCTTCCAATTCAATTCCATTTCCTGTTCAAGTTCAAGCTTCTTCATTTGCAACTAAAGTCTTACTACCTCCAGCTGTTTTAGGAATCCCCTTCTCCAACCTTCAATGCTGGGTAAGTACTTTCACCATAGTAGCCTTACAAAATTCTGCTTTTATTTCTACCTGCACTTCATCTGCTAATTCTTTCACCTGAGTTTTAGTCAGAGATTTCAAATACTCCACAGTTACATTTCCACTCCCAGAAAAACCGTAGCAAGTGCCAAAGCCATTTTACATTCTAACCAGTTTCAAACTCCTCAACACAAAACTCCTGAGTTCAACATTCTTCTCATTTCATATCCCCTGGATTCACAAACCTCAACCCAATCAAGGAATTTTAACAATCCTGCAAGGAGCCCCCAAATTTGTTATGACTACTGCTAAGTGTTAATTGCTGCGCAAATCAAATCCCAGAGGGAAACTTGGCTTACGGACCATAACTTTTTTGTATTTTGAAAACAAGAAGAAGGTGTACCGATCTCAGCAGTAAGAGGTCCTGTAACACTTTTGGGATTTTAAAAATTAATAGTAGAAGTTATATTACCAAGAGTAAAAGAAAACTTACATATACAAGATTACAGTTACACAATAAAGGGTTAGTCTTGCAAAACATTCCCCCCAAAAAACTCTCCACTTGGTCAAACCCACAAGTAAACACCGCCAGGCAACACTCCCGTATAGATGTTAACTATATAAGATATCCAGTAATATCACACAAAGCAAAATACTGTAGCTCCAATAAAGGCATACCACATGACCTCTACCCTCATCCACTCTTCAGTGGAATCCACTTCAGAATATAACAGCTAAGAATTTTCTGGCTTGACTGGATGGTTGATTCAAACTGCACCTCCTCCCAGCCCAGAGCTAACAGCTTCCAGCTCAGCTCCGGCAATCTCTAGCTAAGCTCTAACTCTAAAATACCCTCCCCCCACCCCACCCCTTTCATCTCCAGTTCCATTGTTCTCACACCTGCCAGAAACTCAAATCCTTCCAAATATAAAATCTTTCATGTTTCCATCTTGCCTTTGCTTTTGGGTCAATAAAATATAATATTCCCACTACTATTTACCTATGGAACTCCTGCAAGACGGAAACATGTTTCTTGTTACCTTTGACTCTCCTTTGATATTCAAACAAACTCTCAGCTTATCTAAAATTGCAAATGTTAGATCTAACCTATTTACCTGTACCTCAAACTTAACACCTCTATCCTTTTCATGTTTGAACCCCCCAGACAACCTGACTCTTATCAATCTCTTGCTCAGCTTAAGTAAATCACACAGGTATGTAGATACCCAGCCTTCTTTACAGGATAACACATATTATGATCCCAGCTGATGTTAACAAGCCTTATTCCAGGGTGGAACCCAGCTTGATAGATCCTAACTTTTATTTTTGTTTAGATACCTGGAGAGTGCTACTGAACAGGAATCAGCTGATGAATTTTTAACAAAAGAATAAAATATTTATTAAACAAGAAAAGATGAACCATATTACAATACTCCTTCACCCATAACTATACCTTTACAGATATATACAGATTTATAAGGAGAACACAAGTTACAAAAGCCATCTTATGCTCTAATATTCACAGTAAGTACATAGTCCATGTAAACAAACAGGCAACCTGTGGTCAGATACATCACACTCTGAAACCAAGTGACAGATGCCACCCCAAACAGATGCTATGGATCTCTCATCAACTCCCCCCAGACGCTTGTCACACAGTGAACCAACCAGTCTCACTGAATTCCGTCCTTCACATGAGGGTTTCCAATCTCTGCTCTCCTTGAACTTGCTTTGGAATCTTCTCCCAAACCACGCTTTCATTCAGACGCCTTTAGCAAGAGTCCACCTCCAGGGTTTCGACCTCTTGTTCCAATGTTTGTCTCCCAGGATCATCACATGCATTCAAGCTGTCTTCCATGCACTCTCTCTCACCGACTCAGCTGTCAACAGTACACCACTGTTTCACACGCTCATAGTAAAGAGTTGCGGACCTTCAGTTGTCTCCTTGAACCTCTGGCTTCTTGCACGCCGATATCACTTTAAATCTGCTTCCTGCAGCTTTCTCCCTTTAAGCTTGGAGCCTTCCTCTCTGCTCCTTACTGCCACTCCCACAGAACAGGACCTTTTCCGTACCCCCATTCTTCCTTTGACTAGAAGGTATTCTTGGGACTCTTCCATTCTGTCTCACCCCTTGACCTTAGCACCTTTTGGTTCTTTGGAGATATCTACTCTCTCTGTAGTTCCCTCTTCCAGTATCAAGTCTCCCTGGAATCCTGGCTTCAACTTCATTTTGGGACTTCCTATCTGTCCTTCTGCTGTCCAGCTCTTCTGGCAGCTGCTTCCAACTGAACTCAAACTGCTTTATTTTAGTTTTGTCTGTGTGTGTGTTGGGGTGGAGGGGTCTCCCTCTCTGGACCCCTGTTGCTAGGAACAGCACAGTTTTTTCTACTCTTGATTTTGCTTTAACTTCTCTTCTAGAGTCATAAAACTCATTAGAAATGTAGGTATACAAACAGGGCTTTAGACCTGCTGTCTAAATTTAAAAATGAAACTAGATCCCAGGTTTCACCTTTTAAAGTGAAACTAAAACTCACCTCTTAACGCACAAATACAGAAATACAAATAAAACTTAAACATTAAAGATATACCTCATTCCTAACACACTGAAATACACATTTAACTTAGTTAAACTATCTCTATTTCCTAACGCACAATATTCCCCAAAAATATTTTTAAAAATAATGCCCATTCTCCCACAGGCCAGATGATAAGAATGTCTGGCATGTGTGGTGCCATGGGCAGGATGAGGGCACAATCCGCAGGGCAGATGAAGGTGTATGTGAGAGTGAATGATGACGTCCCTTGAGTGAGGGCCCTGTGGATGTGTGATGGGTTTGTGAGTGTGTGAGTTAAGAGTAATGAGATGAGTGACTAGGCTTGGCAGAATGGAGGAGATCATTCATCCTTTCTCAATACTGGGTGGCTGTCCTCTTTTGCAGGGCATTGGTGCTGATCACTGCTGCCACCGTCTCCCAGGCTGGATTTGTCATCTTGTTGTTGGTCTTCACCCAGAGTCAGGCTAGAAGACTTCATGATGGGCCTCCATAGCGTCCAATAGGTGCCTGAGGGAGGCATCGCTAAATTTGAGGGCAGCATGTTTCCTCCCTTTGGCAGCCGTGATTTTGCAGCAGCTTCTGATCCCTTAAAGAGTGCTAGCTCTGTGCAGAGGCACCCTTTAAATATGGCAACTGGACTACAGAAGACCTAACGGTGGGGGCAGGCAAATCAGAGGCCACCCCACCAGTAGCCCAGTGTGTTTCCATGGAATGCATTATTAATGAGAATGGGAATGGAACAATACGGCACAAAAAGCTGCCATTGCAGCCGGCGGGTAATAGGTCCTTTGTCCTGCCCACTACTGCACTCAGTGAAAGTCTGGGATGAATCCACCCACAGTAGCAGCAGTATGTACCATCTACAAGATGCACTACAGGAACTCATCAAGGCTCCTTAGACAGCACCTTCCAAATGCATGGTCACTACTATCTAGAGGGACAAGGGCAGTAGAGGCATGGGAACACCACCACCTGACTTGGAAATATATCGCTGCTCCTTCACTGTTGCTGGGTCAAAATCCTGGAACGTGCTCCCGAACAGCACTCTAGGTGTACCTACGCCACATGGACTGCAGCAGTTCAAGAAGGCAGCTCACCACTCAAGGGTAATCTGGGATGGGCAATAATTGCCGGCCTTGCCAGTGAAGCCCACATCTCATGAATGAAAAAAAATAATTCAGGCCACCTATTTCCATCCCCATATCATTCAATTCTTGTTACATCTCCGTCATCTGGTGCTGAAATATTCATCCACGCTTTGTTCCCTGTGGACTTGACTATTCCAACCCTTTCCCCCCATTTTAACCTCCAGAAACTTCAGCTCATCCAAAACTCTGCTGCTTGCCTCCTAACTTGCACTAAATCTCTTTCACCCATCATCCCTGGGCTCACTTATTACAATGGCTTCCAATCCAGCAACACCTCGATTTTAAAATTCTTATCCTTGTTTTCAAATCTGAAATTTATCCAAAAATCTCACCCCCTCTCCAACTCTAGTATCTCCTTCAGTGACAAGGGGTCCATTTTTGGTTGACAATTGCTCCTCTGAAGTTTCTTGGGAAAATTAACTCCATTAAAGGGGCCACATAAATGCAAGTTATTGTTGTTACTGAAAGGCCAAAAATATAACAGAGGGTCAGGCTTGATATTGAGGGAATCGGCCTGTTACTGAGAGTCAGGCCTCTTACAGCGTGCTTTTAATGTTTTCTTTGCATATAAATTGGGATAAGCACACTAGCTCAGAAAGGTATTGAATTTTTTTTAAGGGTTTTCAGGGTAGTTTTAGAATATATAGAACAGAAGCAGGTCATTCAGTCCCACCTGTCTATGCTCCAATCTCCTCCTATCCTTCTAATCTAACTCCATTAACATAACCCTAAAACCATTGAAAGGTTAGGGTGCACAAAGAAGCCATTCAGCCCATTGTGGCTGCTCCAGCCATAACAAGAGAAAAAATTAAACCAGCCGCTCATTTTAATCCCACTTTCCAGCCCCTGATCATAGCCTTGCAGATTACGGCATTTCAGATACAGATCCAGGTTCCTTTTAGATGAGCTGAGCGTTTCAGCCTCAGCCACCAACTTAGGCAGTGAATTCCAGATGCCCACCACCCTCTGGGTGAGAAAGATTTTCCTCACGTCCCCTCTTAATCCTTCTACCAATCACCTTAAATCTATGCCCCCTGGTAACTGACCCTCTCAGTTGGGGAAACAAGTCTTTCCTGTCTAGCTTATCTAAGGCCCTCATAATCTTGTACACTTCAATTAGGTCACCCCTCAACCTCCTCTGTTGTAAGGAAAACAACCCTAGCCTATCCAATCCTTACTCATAGCTGCAATTTTCAAGCCCTGGCAACATTCTTGTAAATCTCCTCTGTACTCTCTCCAGAGCAATTATGTCCTTCCCATAATGTGGTGACTAGAACTGTACACAACATTCCAGCTGTGGCCTAACCCGTGTTTTATATAGTTCCAGCATTACATCCCTGCTTTTGTATTCAATACCTCATACAATAAAGGAAAGCATTCCATATGCTTTCTTGACCACTTGTCCTGACACCTTCAGGGACCTCTGGACATGCACTGCAAAGTCTTTCAATTCCTCTGCTCCTCCCAATATCCTCCTATGTATTGTGTATTCCCTAGCTTTGTTTGCCCTCCCAAAGTGCATTACCTCACACTTCTCTGGACTGAATTCTATCTTCCGCTTTTCCACCCACTCAACCAAACCATTGATATCATTCTGGAGTCAACAGCTATCGTTTTCACTGTCAACTACATATCCAATTTTTGTGTCATCTACAAATTTCCCAATCGTGCCTCCCGCATGCAAGTTTAAATCATTTATACAAACAGCAAGGGCACCAACACTGAGCCCTATGGAACGCCACTGGAAACCACTTTCCACTCGCAAAAATATCCACTGACCACTACCCTTTGTTTCCTGTCGCTGAGCCAACTTTGGATCCAACCTGCCACCTTCCCCTGTATCCCATGGGATCTCACTTTTCTGACCAGTCTGCCATGTGGGATCTTGTCAAAAGCCTTACTAAAATCCATGTAGACAACATCCACTGCACTACCCTCATCAATCTTCCTTGTTACTTGCTCAAAAAATTCTATTAAGTTGGTAAGACACGATCTACTCCTAACAAAACCATACTGACTATCCTTGATCAATCTGTGCCTAAGTGACAGTTTATCCTCTCTCTCAGAATTGATTGCAATAATTTGCCCACCACTGAAGTCAGACTCACCAGTCTATAATTCTTTGGCTTATTGTATCAAATATTTCACACTCCTCCTCATTAACAAGAATGTCTGCATCATCCCTCTCCTTCGTGCTCATTGAGAACCCTGCCCAGATCTTCAGCATCAACACACTAGTTACCATTTACATCTTGATTAGACCCTGCCCTTTCCTTAGTTATCCTCTTGCTCTTAATGTACTGCTAAATCATCTTTGGGTTTCCTTTGATTTTACTGCCAATATTTTTTCATATCCTTTCTTTGCTCTCTTAATTTCCTTTTTAACTTCATGCCTGTACTTTCTATACTCCTCTAGGCTTCCTACAGTATTAAGCTTTTTGTGATTGTTATAAGCTTTCCTTTTCGGCTTTATCTTGGCCTGTATGCTTCTGGATAACCAGGGGGCTCTAGATTTTGCAGTGCCACCCTTTTTCTTTGTGGGGAAATGACAACACTGTGCCTGTAGAATATTGCTTTTGAATACCTCCCACTGATTTGACACTGTTTTCCTTCTAATAGCTGTATCCAGTCTACTTCCGCCAGTTCACCTCTCAGCTTTGTAAAATTTTTCTTCCCCTAGTTTAGAACTCTTACTCCTATTCTATCTTTGTCTTTTTCCATAATGATGCCAAATCTAATTATATTATGGTCACTATCTCCAAAATGGTCCCCACTGCTACTTCATCCACTTGTCCAGTTTCATTTCCTAAGGCTAAATCTAGAATTGCACCCCCTCTCACTGGGCTTATGTGCAGGCTGAGTTTTGAATGCAGTTCAAGAATTTTGTGCCCTCTGTGTCCTTCACACTGTTTGTATCCCAGTTGATATTAGGATAGGTGAAGTCCCCAACGATTACTGCCCTTTTGTTTTTGCATTCAGAAATTAGCCTATTTGCTTTTCTAACTCCCTTCCACTATTTGGGGGTCTATAGTATACTCCTAGCAGTGTGGCTGCTTCTTTATTTCTGAGCTCAACCCATATGGCCGCATTTGATGCTTCATTGAGTATATCATCCCTCCTCACAGCTGTAATTGATTCTTTGACGAATAATGCTACACCCTCAGCTGTTTTAACTCCCACTCTATCCTGTCTGAAAACTCTATATCCAGCGATGTTGAGTTTGGCCTATTTTTGCCCCTCTTTAAGCCAACTTTCTGTTATAATGATGGTATCATGCTACTGTGTATCTATCTGTGCCTTCAGCTCATTGGCTTTATTATACTTCTTGCATTTACGTACATACCTTTTAACACTGCCAAATTCCTGTGCTGTACACTTTTTAACCTGTGCTTCTTCTGTCTTTCAGAGTCACTCACTAATTCTCCATCTCCTGTTCCCTGCTCTTAATTTGCCCTCAGGTTCCCATCCCTCCACCAATCTAGTATAACCCCCCCCACCCCTCAGAACAGAACTAGCAAATCTCCCTGCGAGGGTATTTGTCCCAGTCCTGTGCAGTTGTAGACCATCCAGCTTATACAGGACCCATCGTCCCCAGAACCATTCCCAATGCCTCAGAAATCTGATGCCGTCCCTCCTACACCAGCTTCCCAGCCATGTGTTTAATAGTTGAATTCTCCTATACTCACTAGCACATGGGACTGAGAGTAATCCTGAGATTACTGCTTTAGAGGTCCTGCTTTTCAATCTCTTTCCCAGCTCCTTGAAGTCTGCTTTCAGGGCCTTTCCTACCAAAGTCATTGGTACCAACGTGGACCACGGCCTCTGGCTGTTCACCCTCCCCCAGAAGAATGTCCCGCAATCGTTATATGACATCCTTGACCGTGGCACCAGGGAAGCAACATACCATCCTGGAGTCACGTCTACAGCCACAGGAACACTCGTCTCATCCCTGACTATCAAATCCCCTATCACTATTGCTCTTCCACTCTTCTTCCTCCCCTCTGTGGCACCCATGCTGCCACAGACTTGGCTCTGGCTGCACTCCCCTGAGGAACCATTGATCTCACCAGCATCCAAAATGGAAAACTGATTAGCAAGCAGGATCGACTCAGGGGACTCCTGCACTACCTGCCTATTCTCTTGGACTGCCATTCTCTTTCTGCCTCCAGGCTCCTAACCTGTGGTGTGACCAGCTCTCTGAATGTGCTATCCATGTAGCTCTCGGCCCCATGGATGCACCACAGTGATTTCAGCTGCCGCTCGAGCTCCGAAACCCGGAGCTCAAATTTCTGCAACTGACAGCACTTCCTGCACGTGATCATCTAGGACACTGGTAGCATCCACATATTACAAGACACGGCCATGCTGCTCTGCTATTGGTTCAATTTACTTCCCTTATGTCAACTTTATTTTACTTTGGTTTACTTATATGACTTTATTTTACCTGACCTTGACTTAACTTTACTTCCCTACCGCCTGTGTTTCTTACTGAAATCTCAGCAGTTCCTTCTTTTAAGAAGAATGTGTTTTTCTGATTTTCAGCTACTTGAAGACCCTCCCTTCACAGCAGTTTCTCACCAACTGATGAACTTAGGTTCCTCCTGTGATGTCACTCTTGGATGCTTTCAAAGCTCAGCCCTCACGTGCAGCTTTTCAACTCCTGGAGGCTAAGAAAGAAAGAGAAAGAAAAAGAGCACCTCCATCTCCTCCTCCCTTCTCACCAAACTCGCAGTAATTCCACTTTGTAACAGTGCACTATGTGCAACAGTGCACTCCAACTCTCTTCCCTTCTTCCTGTGTTTACCTATTTCCCCTTTAAATGTATCTATTCAATTCAACCACTCTGTGATAGTGAGTTCCACATTCTCACCACTCTCTGAATAAAGAAGTTTCTTCTGAATTCCCTACTGGATTTCTTGATGCCTATCTTACATTGATGGCCTCTCATTCTGCTCTTCCCCACCCTGTACCCACTCTATCAAAACCTTTCAGAATTTTAAATAGGCCATCCTTCAGCCTTCTTTTTTCAAATGAGAAACATGCACCCTGGTAGATAATCCCAGAAATGTAGGGGTATATCTTTGTCAAACTTTCTTTATGCCTTCACTCTCAATGACCTTTCTTTTAATATAGTGACTAGAACGGCACACAGTATGTGGTCTGAACAAGATTTGATACAAGGCTACTGTCTTCTTAATTTTATCCCTCTGGAATAAACCCTGGTGAGTAGTTTGCTTATCTTTAATTGTCCTGTTAACTTGTATTGCTACTTTTAATGAATTGTGTATTTGTTTTCACGATCACTTCACTCCTTTACGTTACATTATTATTTTCTAAGTAACATGCAACCTAATTTTTTTGTCAAGATGTAATATCTCACATTCATGTGTTGAACTTCATTTGCCCATTATTTTCCCATTCTGCAAGTTTATTAATGTCCTCCTGCAGCTTATTGCAGTCTTTCTCAATATCTCCACCTCCATCTGATATGGCTGATAAGTCCAATGTGCGATCTGCAAAGCAGGTGGTGCTTGGGCAACTGCTCTGTATGTTGCTGATGAAGTCTCTCAATGTGTTCAGTGCCTCCTAAATGAATCTTCTCCATTTTGGTCGGTCACAAGCCAGGGTCTCCCTTGAGTAGGCCTCTTCAGGAATGCTTTGAGGACATCCCTAAAGTGTTTCCACTGTCCTCCTGGGGGTCTCCTGCCACAAGCCAGGAATCTGGTGTCAGGCATACGAACGACATGCTAGAAACAGTGGAGCCCAAAGACACTTAGGGGGTCCAGGTTTATAGATGATTAAAATATCATGGACGGGTACAAAAAATTGCAGAATCACATCTAACGCTGGACATTTTGTTTTGAGTTTTAAAAGTTGAATACAGTTGTGATTCTGCGATTGGACAGCATTTACTGAACAATTCTGAGTGTGCTAATAGCCACACGAACAACCACTTTCAATTAACTAGTTGAGCTCGTAACATGGCTCACTTAGCTTGCTAGAAGTGACATAAGTTCATATGCAGGGGCCAGTCCTCTGTAAATAAAAGGAGTATGTTCAGACCTCATGCCTTTTTTGAATTATCAGGAGCTTGGGGAGCCTTTCCCCGTTGCTTCATCCATGGAAATGACTCGGCCAATCAGCATCCTTTTCCTCTGGTCATTTGTTCCTGGTCGGGAATGTTATTGATGATTGGGCCTGTTGCATATAGACATCTAAAATTTACAGCATGTGAGGGCTTTTTTGTTGTGTTTTAGGTGCTATCTTTTTATCTAACATGCTCATTCTGTACCAGATTATTAGTTTGGCATTGTATTAACCCCAGAATGATGGAACACCAAGACAGAATCTCAACTGCCATCCTAAATGACCAATGGGTGGGGCATTCTCCATACATGGTAGGGTAGTTAAACACAGTCACTGTCATTTCAAATGATGTTACTCCAAGTTTCAATCTTTGTCAGATATCACAATTTTGTGCTGACTTCCTGTCTGCTGACCCCAGTGCCTGTTTCAGCTTCTGACTGTTAGGATAAAAACAAAAAACTGCGGATGCTGGAAATCCAAAGCAAAAATAAAAATACCTGGAAAAACTCAGCAGGTCGTTAACTGTGTTCCTCTCCGCAGATGCTGCCAGACCTGCTGCATTTTTCCAGGTATTTTTATTTTTGTTTCTGACTATTAGGAACTGGACTCTCTCCTGCACGGACAGCCCTCCCTCCGCTTTCAAACTGAGCTAGAAACTTGAATATCCTCAGAACAATGAGGGATGAGCAATAAATGAATAAACACATCCTCACAACAAACAGAACTAAGACCTGGATTTCCCTCTGTATTCCTTGTACTTTCCCTGGAAATGCTACACTGCCTCATTGTCACCACAAGCTGCTGTTTAGAAATGTTCAGCTGGACAGCAGCAAATTCTCAAATGATACTGACTGGCCCTTGAGTTTCCAATCACCCAGATGAGTGTACATAATAACGCAGGGCTTCCCATTAACTTAGAAAAATGAGCAGATCCATCTTCTCAAGGGTAATTAAGGATGGGCAGCAAATGCTGGCCTTGCCAGCAATGCCCACCTCCATGAAAGTGAAAATAACTTGTAACGCCGATTGCACAGTTTGTCCACCCACCCTCTCCAGTCTATTTAACTAGCATCCAGATTTCAATCCTGTTGAGATTGGAATGGGAAAATAATCAGGCACCAGATTCACACTACTCTAAACTTAACGAAAGTCTCCGATATCCAACTATCCTGAGCCTAACTCACCAAAAATGTGCAGAGTTAAGTGGGGCCAACCACACATACTAGCCAGTTCCCATCTCAATAAGAGAATTCTAGAATGCAATGGCTAACCAATCACTGTTTAATCACAAAGTCTGGGTCACAGTTTCTCACAAAATTACAATCAGAAAGGATAAGCTCAATGTGGTCACAGGTCAGTGTGCAAGGTCAAAAAGGAAATGGCAGAGACGTTATACAAGTATTTTGTGTCTGTCTTCACAGTACAAGACAAAAAAGCATTCCAAGAAGAACTGAAAATCAACGGACAAAAGGGAGGAATTTAAAACAGTCATTAATCACCAGGAAAAAAGTAGTGGAAAAACTTTAGACTTAAGACGGAGATGAGGAGGAACTTCTTCACTCAGAGGGTCATTCATCCTTGAGATTCTCTTCCTCAGAGAGCAGTGGAGGCTGGGTCATGGAATATATTCAAGGCTGAGTTAGATTTGATGATCTACAAGGGGGGTCAAGGGTTACACGGACAACCAGGAAAATGAAGTTAAAGCCACAATCCGATCAGCCACGATCTTATTGAATGACAGAGTGAGCTTGAGGGGCCAAATGGCCTATTCTTGCTCCTATTGCTTATGATCGTATACCCCCCCAAGGTCAGGGTTAAGTATGAGGGTAAATCACCTGCCTCTCCCTTTCCCAGAAACCAGGTACTGGATGAGTTTGGTTATGAATGAATTTGGATGGGTCAGAAAGTAGAATAGCCCTTGCATTAACAGGGAATCATTCATTCGCCATTCAGGGGTGTGACGTTCACATAGTCTATCTTGCTCTTTAGCCCATCATTAACTGCTCACTAAAGAGGCAACTGCTGCCAGCTGCTGGGTGTAAGAATTTAGATCACGGTACAACGAGCTCTGGGCCGGGAATCACCGAGCTCCGGGCCGGGAATCACCGAGCTCCGGGCGGGGAAATCAATGATCTGGTGTCACCATCTTAGTACCGACATGCCCACTATCTTCAAGTGGCTGATGGGGATTTTAATGAGAACAGGCACCTCTTGATCCATCTCATTGTTACAGGGAGCTCTCAAACATAATTCAATCATCTTGGAGATTAATCAGAAAGAAGGGATATTTCACTGTGACTAGAGCTATTGTCATTAACCCTTACACAAATTGATCATGAGGCCAACAGCAAGATCTCAACAGCAATTCTACGGCCACTGTCTTCATGTTATTTAATCCCAATTGTCAGCTGATCACTTCACCTTCATGGATTTCACAGTGCCTGTAATGAAACAGAACAAAAACAGTCATAGCAACAGAAAATAGAGTCAATAATTAGGCTGGAATCTAATCGCGTGCTTTGCTTTGGGGGGTGGGAGATTGGGGGTGGGGTGGGGGGGAAGAGAGAGTTTTCATTTAAAATAACAGATACCCGAGGATGAAATAAAGCACTCTGGAATCTAACTGCGGGCCAAGTTGGCACTACATGGGCAGATACAGGGTAAACCTCCCGCTACACTGACCCCATCAAACACTCCCAGGACAGGTACAGCACAGGGTTAGATACAGAGTAAAGCTCCCTCTACACTGTACCATCAAGCACTCCCAGGGCAGGTACAGCACGGGGTTAGATGCAGAGTAAAGCTCCCCCACACTGTACCCATCAAACACTCCCAGGACAGGTACAGCACGGGGTTAGATACAGAGTAAAGCTCCCTCTACACTGTCCCCATCAAACACTCCCAGGACAGGTACAGCACAGGGATAGATACAGAGTAAAGCTCCCTCTACACTGTCCCCATCAAACACTCCCAGGTCAGGTACAGCACCTGGTTAGATACAGAGTAAAGCTCCCCCACACTGTACCCATCAAACACTCCCAGGACAGGTACAGCACCCGGTTAGATACAGAGTAAAGCACCCCCACACTGTACCCATCAAACACTCCCAGGACAGGTACAGCACGGGGATAGATACAGAGTAAAGCTCCCTCTACACTGTCCCCATCAAACACTCCCAGGACAGGTACAGCACAGGGTTAGATACAGAGTAAAGCTCCCCCACACTGTACCCATCAAACACTCCCAGGACAGGTACAGCACAGGGTTAGATACAGAGTAAAGCTCCCCCACACTGTCCCCATCAAACACTCCCAGGACAGGTACAGCACAGGGTTAGATAGAGTAAAGCTCCCCCACACTGTACCCATCAAACACTCCCAGGACAGGTACAGCACCCGGTTAGATACAGAGTAAAGCTCCCCCACACTGTACCCATCAAACACTCCCAGCACAGGTACAGCACAGGGTTAGATACAGAGTAAACATTCTATGGTCTGCAGGGCCTGATGATTGGCCAAACCAAAGAATGATGACAAAACGGGACATACAAATGCTTCTGTGCAACTAGGTTACACACTTGGCGGGGCGACAGCGTGGTGTGCTCTGACTCAATGGATTTCACCACTCAATTGGACAGCTTCAGAAATACGTTGAGACACATTTCGGAATATATCAGTGTGTGGGGAAACAGGCCACAACTGTGGCTGACAGCCTGCTGTCAGGAAATGACTTGACTTGTGGGTGTGTACAGGGAGGGGGTGTTGTGGGGTAAGAAAATAAACTACGTGAGGTTAGTCTTGGGACAGACAGAAACATTTTAAAGCTTAGTAGTAAACGTCCAAAAATGTCTGCCAAGCACAGATAAACGTGTAAATGAAGGAAAATGTCTTAAATTGACCACGAACAAACTGGAAAGGCAGAATCCTGCACTATAAAACAGTGACAGAGACCCCCACCCAATCAGTGATAGACTCCCACCTGTGAGACAGAGACCCCCCCCAGCCTCAACACAGTGACACAGAACCCCCCACTCAAACAGTGACACAGAGACCCCTACCCTAACACAGTAAGAGACACCCCCACCCCAGTGACAGAGACCCCGCCCACTGAGACAGACCCACCCCAATAGTGACACATACACCTCCATCCCAACACAGAGACCCCCCCAGCCCAATGACAGTGACACAGAGACCCCCACTCTCAGTTACAATGAGACCCCCACCCCAACAGAGTGCCACAAGAGACCCCCCGCCCAGTGACACAAGACCCCCGCCCCAGTGACACAGAAATCCCCCCACCCCAAAAGAGATCTCTCCACAGTGACCCTCGCCTCAGTGCCACAGAGACCCCCGCCCCAGCGACCCCACCCCGACAGTGACACAGAGAACCCGAAACCCCATTGAGAGAACACCCCGCTCCCCAGAGTTAGAGAACCCCCAGAGGCAGGGAGACCCCAGTGACGACACTCCCACCCCCCCCATGCCAGTGACACAGATAGCCCCAACCCCAGAGGCACCCCACCCAGAGTGACCTAGAGGCCTCCCACACACACACACTGCACCACCCCCACCCCAGTGAAACAGAGCCCCCCTTCCCCCTCAGTGATACAAACCTCCACCCCCTCCATACACACTGAGAGACCACCAACCCCCATACACAGTGACACAGAGACCCCACCCACCCCAGGAGTTATAGAAAACATCCAGTGACAGAGGCACCCCTAGTGCCAGATAGTGGCACCCCGAGGCACCCCACCCGTGACATACAGACCCCACCTCCCGCACAGTTAAACAGAGACTCTCATCCACAGTGACCCCCACCACCCAGCTACCCCCATCCCCCTCATGAGAAAGCCGCCACCCATACCGTGAGAGCCCACACCCCCACACAGTGACACAGAGACCCCAACATCCAACCGTCACACACACAATGGCCCAGATCTCCCAGTCAGCAGTAATGCTGGGGCGATCACTGCTCACTGTCAAGGTTACTGTCAAGATCACTGCACCCCAAACTTTGTGTTCTTCCAGCCAGATCTTCCAATCCCAGGTGCAGCAGTGATGCTTCAGAGCAGCTAATCCTTGTGGAGGAATAGCAAAGAGGGGCAGAAAGGAGGATACCCCCCACCCCCAGCTTGTTAACACATAAGCTGCTGTATTCAGGTGTTTAAAGATGTCAAAGGTTTTCAGTAGGTGAGCGAGCGAGTGGGTGGGATTGACGGCAGTGGGCGGTCGGGCCAGGGGAGCGGGTGGTCAGGCCAAGGTGTGAGCAGTTCGTGGGAGGTGGCGGGTTGAGTTACAGTGTTAGTCTCTGGTGTAACTTGGTGATTAAACAGTGTAACAACTATAGGGTATCAGGTAAGCAGTATGTATCTAGCCCAAGGCACTGACACTGAGATCAGTATAAAAGACATTTATGGAGGTTCCAGTCAGCACAAATCAGCCCATTGCAAGTTTAAGCTTCCTGTGCAATTACAGCATTTCTACAAAGGTCAGGACTTTTGATGCACCCTGAAGCACAACTGGCAGACATCTCATCATTCACTACAGTTAGCATCGAAAGATCTGATCCTGTGACACAGAGACTCTCTCCCCAGCCCAGCCACAGTGACAGAAATCCACACCAAAGTAGTCAGCCAGTACATTAAATGCTGAAATAAAGCTGTACATATTTTGTATCATGATAATTTTATTTGGATACTTTACAGAAATTTTTTAAAAAGTAGAAACTGTCTTCTATGGCAGGTACTGACCTGACACAATCAGTAAATCCATCTTGTATAAACTGGGACCAAGAACATGGCTGAACACTTCCTGCTGGAGTACTTCCCAATCGCCCATTGTGTACTGCCCACATCAAACACTGATCAACTCATCATTCTGGGGTGAATATTGCACAATGCCAGTGGGGGACACACCCTGGATTCTCTGGAACATTAGTTCAAATATCTGAAAGGAGAGCTGAGATCTGGGGAGGGGGATAGTGGATCCACAGATCCTCAGACAGTGTGGGCAGCACCCTGGGGGAACAGGATCTTTCCTGGGCTATCTCAGGGTTTCACCCTGCTCCCACCCTACACACACAGCTGCATTAACTTCTACCTCAGGCTGTCAGCTTTTAGGGAGGGCCAATTTACTTTCAAAAGTTAAGAGTTGAATTGAGCTTTAGCCACTTCAATCTTGAATCCTAATAAAGGTGGTGTCCAGCCAATTTGCAGCTCCCTACTTGGAGTCTTAGAGAGGCAAGTTAATTCATCAGAGGTTGGGAATCAAGCCTGGAGGCCTCCTGCTGTGCCCTGTGCCTGCCTCAGTTCCACACTTGATGCTGCATGTACTCCTGAACTCACTGGCGACATGCCTTTCCCTGTCCTTTTGAGACTGGGCAGCTGAGTTTTTAAGGGGAGGCAAATGTGTTTTGGATTGCTGATCTCTTTTTGAGTATCAGTGTCCACATCAGGCTCACCAGAAGACACGCCAGCACACTTACTCTCTACAGAGGTGGCCGGGTTAGCTCTGGGATTAACAGTGGTCGGAGGCAGAGAGCAAATCGCAGGCTCAGCTGGCTGAGCTTGGACTTGGGCAAGTGCACTCAGATGCTGGGCGATATTGCCCATCAGGTCTATCATCTGGTCCAACTTGCCCGCCAAATGTTCAAAACCCTCCTTTTGAAGATCTAGAAGCTTCTGTTGGAAAGGTTCTGGGAAGGGGGGAAGTTTGCTGAGGGACTGGGAGATGGTTGGTGTAATGGGTGGAGGTGAAGAGTCAGGGCAGAAAGACATATCAGGATCACTGCCAGCCACGCTGCTCTTGTTCGAGTGGCTCTCCTGTGCCTGCTCTTGATTGAAGCAAGATTCATTCACACATTGATCCGGAAGCCCTGTGAATATAAAATTCAATCTTATTAATAAACATCTGCAGAAGCTCGTATAGATAGCGATTATGAAATACTAGAGTGATCCCCCCCAGACACTGTTTCAGAGTGACCCCCAACCCACACAGACAGTATTTCAGAATGGCGCCCCAGTACACTGAGTGTTTCATAAGGAGGTCTGGGGAGGTAATGGCGTAGTGGTTTTGTCACTGGACTAGTAATCCAGAGGCTCAGGGCAATGCTTTGGAGACCTGGGTTTGAATTCTGTCATGGCAGATGGTGGAATTTGAATTCAATTAAAAAAATCTGGAATTAAAAGCCTAATGATGACCATGAAACCATTGTCGATTGTTGTAAAAACCCATCTGGTTCACTAAATGCCATTTAGGGAAGGAAATCTGCTATCCTTGCCTGGTTTGGTCTATATGTGACTCCAGATCCACAGCAATGTAGTTGACTCTTAAAAGCCTTCTGAACTAGGGAAACTGGGGATGGGTAATAAATGGTGGCCTGGCTAACGAAACCCACACCCATGAACAAATAAAAAAAAACAATGATCCTATACACAGTGTTTCACAGGAGTGGTAGGCTCTGTTAATTTGGACAAGCTTTGCTGATTCAGAGTTTGAGTTGTAGTGTGTGTTTCTGGTCCTTGATTGTCATCTTCTAATTTATAGTAGGAGGTTTAATTTGAGGGGTGAGGAGGCGGCTGCTCTTCCTGTTCCTCCTGATCGTACCTTCCGGTATACGGATGAGGTATGACCTTGGCTGATCATCATCGCTCCAGACAATGAAGCCCTCTCTTTCAGGGTCCCTGATCCACACCCTTTTGTGTAACTGTGGCTGTCTGTCCTGTCTAGAAGCCTGCTCCTGCCACAGCTGCTCCTGCCAGAGCTGCTCCTGCCAGAAGCCTGCTGCTGCCTGTAGGACTGTTTTCGGTATTGGATGTTTTGATAGTCCTTGACTGCCAACCCTGGGATTAGTGTCTTTGGTTGCATTGGGGATTGGGTAGAGTTCTCTGTCCATCAGGAGCTCTGACAGGCCAATCCACATTTCAGCGGGGTTAAAAGCGCCAAGGGATGTCGTCGTTCTCTCTCGAAGAGCTTTAATGGTGTGGGCACCCCTTCCTGTCTCACCGTTTGATTGTGGATATCTTGGGGAGCTGGTACGGTGTTGAAAGCTGTAACTGATGGCAAATTGGGTGAAGTGTTCATTTGCAAAGTGCAGGCCGTTATCGGATACCACTTGGTCTGGGATGCCATGGCTCAAACATTTCCTTCATGGATCTCATGGTGATCGTCAAGAGTAATTGTTTCACCTCAATCTATCAGGATAAGTAGCTAATCATGATGAGGAAGGACTTGCCATTAAAGATGATTAAATTGATTCCCAACTGTTCCCACAGCCTGGTAGTGAACTGTGTGGGGATGAGGGGCTGCGTCTGGTCCAGCTTCTGCAAAGCACACGTCTGGCAGTTTGCGATCATTTCTTCAATGATCCTTGATATGCCCAGCTGCCATACTGCAGATTGGGCACACGCTCTGCACTTCGTAATGCCCAGGTGAATTTTTTGGAGAATCGCCAACCAAATGGAGACCGGAAGGACCAGCTGCTTGTTGTATGCTCGTACATCTATCACAATGAAGTGTTTTTGTGGTTCAAGCCAAATTTTCACGATGCTGCACCCCCTCCCGGCCTCCGCCGCTGCTGCCCTTGTTGACAGTAACAGCGGATGAGGACATCCTCCCCATCTCACATCTGCTCCTGGCAGATTTGCTGAAGTTTCCCTGAGGTAGCCGGCAGTTGTCTCCTCACCAATTGGGAGTATGACTGGAGCTCCTCAACCAGGTTGATATCATGTGTTGCAGCAAGGGCGACAGTGGCCCTGGATAGGGTGTCTGCAGTCGTTTGACATTTCTCTTGTACATACACCATACAAATCCCATGAGACAAACGGAATCTCTGAATTCTGGAGGGGGCGGGGGGTGGGGGGGCATCTCTGCAAGTTCCTTTGCATCTAACAGTGAGACCAGTGGTTTATGATCCATTTCAACGGTGACTTTCAGGCCCATAATGTAGTCAGAGAACTTCTCGTAAGCCCTGATGGCTGCAGGAGCCTTCTTTTTCTGTGTCTGACAGTCCTCTAGATGCATAATATACAGGGTGGTGGCATCCATCCAGTTGTTTCTGAATTAAAACTGCCCCTGGGCCTGTGGACAAAGCATATGTTACTACAGCAGTGGGCAAGGATGAGTCATAATGAGCCAGGATATTGGGTGAGAGCAGCATGGCTCTGATGTGCCTGAACGCTTGCTCCCTGGTGCATCTGGCCTTTTTTGAGAAGGCGTCAGGGGTTCTGTGACCAGATTCAGAAATTTCACCAACAGGTTCACCATACCCAGGAATCTCTGGAGGTCTGGAAAAGATGATGGAGCTGGGAGCTCGCTGATAGCTTTCGTTTTTTGTGCGTTCGCCATGATGCCTTTGTGATCATAACTGAATAGAGGACTTGGAGAACTCTCATTTCTCACTTAGTGACAACCCTGTTTCCTGCAGGTGTTCTAGGGCAGCCGTGGGTCTCCTGTCATGTTCTTCAACCAAAACATCATCCATGTGGCAAATGACACCCTCTAGGCCTTGCAAAATGGCGGACATCATGCGTTGAAAAATCTTGGGTGCCGAGGTAATGCCAAATGGCAAACAGCTGAAACAGAATCTGCCAGAGTGGAAGCTGCCAGAAGCCACTGTACAGCTGTGTTGTGGGTGGAATCAGGCGTTGTGTCACTAGCCATGGTACTTTGTCTGAGAGGACTATAACACTGGCTTTGGTATTCAATTTGAAGTTGGTGAGGTAACCGTTTACTGAGATATCCGTATTCCAAAAGAGAATCCAGGATCCTTGGCTTCACCCAAGAAGCATGGCTGAGTCTCTTCCTGGTGTGGTGCCTCAAATTCATGGATTGTCTTGGGATCCTCTGCCCGACTGGGTGTCTTAGCTTTGCATAGCTTTCTGAAGTGTTCCAGGCGGTTGCAGTTGAAACACTGCGCTGAGATTGCTGGACATTGCTCTCACCTGTGAAGATGTTTGCCTCCACAGCACTGACATGGTCACCCACCCTATCACAGTCGGTTTGGGTACTGCCCTCCTTGGCCTGGAGTCTCCCTGCCCCTTTGTTGCTTTACTAGCTGGACAGTTGGGGTTGCTTTTGCCAAGTAAAATGAACTGGTGCTGATTGGTGCAGATTTCAGGCCATCTATTAGGATGGCCTTTTTCTAGAGTCAGATCTGCCTTGGCCTGTTGAATGTCTGGAAGGTCATTGGCAGCCACTCCAACAACAATTCTGTCCCTTATGAGTTCTGAATTAACGTCGCCAAAGTCACAGCCTTTAGCAAGCCTGTATAATTACTTTATAATAGTCAACCTGTTCTCCAGGCTGTTTGACATGTTTGTTGAATTTCACTCTAAAACTTTGTTGCTTCTTGATTTAAATATGTACTGAATGATTTTAGAGCAGGCTGCTCTGGCGTTTTCTTTTACAGCACTGAAGCTTTGTAAGCTAGTCCTGGCTTAGAACGGAATTATTTGTTCAGCCCTGCTGGGTCCTTTGACTCTACTCTCTGTGGGCATTCACAACGGGCCTCCACGAGATCTTGTGGAGTCCTCAGCTGCACAGTGGAGTATTTTCTTTTGCCTTTCTGCTTCCAATTCTGCAAAGTAGCTTCCCTTAGTCAGGTCAGAATGCTGCACCTTCAGTTTTCCAGCATTTGCATTTCTGCTCCAGCTTCTCTGAGGTTCTAGGTTTTTCCATTAGCTGCCACCATGTTGTTATGTTGTTTAACAAAAACAGAATTACCTGGAAAAACTCAGCAGGTCTGGCAGCATCGGCGGAGAAGATAAGAGTTGACGTTTCGAGTCCTCATGACCCTTCAACAGAACTGAGTAATATTAGGAGAGGGGTGAAATATAAGCTGGTTTAAGGTGGGGGGAGAGAAGTTGTGGGGGGGGGTGGTTGTAGGGACAAGCAAGCAGTGATAGGAGCAGATAATCAAAAGATATTACAGATAAAGGAACAAAGAGGTGTTGAAGGTGGTGATATTATCTAAACGAATGTGCTAATTAAGCATGGATGGCAGGACACTCAAGGTACGGCACTAGTGGGGGTGGGGTGGAAAGACTGACGGGACATTACAGGTATAGATTTAAAAATAATGGAAATAGGTGGGAAAAGAAAAATCTATATAAATTATTGGAAAAAACAAAAGGGAGGGGGAAGAAACGGAAAGGGGGTGGGGATGGAGGAGGGAGTTCAAGATCTAAAGTTGTTGAATTCAATATTCAGTCCGGAAGGCTGTAAAGTGCCTAGTCGGAAGACGAGGTGCTGTTCCTCCAGTTTGCGTTGGGCTTCACTGGAACAATGCAGCAAGCCAAGGACAGACATATGGGCAAGAGAGCAGGGTGGAGTGTTAAAATGGCAAGCGACAGGGAGGTTTGGGTCTTTCTTGCGGACAGACCGCAGGTGTTCTGCAAAGCGGTCGCCCAGTTTACGTTTGGTCTCTCCAATGTAGAGGAGACCGCATTGGGAGCAATGAATGCAGTAGACTAAGTTAGGGGAAATGCAAGTGAAATGCTGCTTCACTTGAAAGGAGTGTTTGGGCCCTTGGACGGTGAGAAGAGAGGAAGTGAAGGGGCAGGTGTTGCATCTTCTGCGTGGGCATGGGGAGGTGCCATAGGTGGGGGTTGAGGAGTAGGGGGTGATGGAGGAGTGGACCAGGGTGTCCCGGAGGGAACGATCCCTGGCGGCATTCCGTTGGCAGGCTTTAAAGTGGACAAATCTTCAGGTCCGGATGATTTGTGTCCCAGGCTGCTGAGGGAGGCAAGAGAGGAGATCGCAGGGGCTCTGATCCAAATTTTTAATTCCCCTCTGGCCACGGGGGAGGTGTCAGAGGACTGGAGAACAGCTAATGTGGTTCTGCTATTTAAGAAGGGTTGTAGAGATGAGCCAGGGAACTACAGACCAGTGAGTCTCACGTCAGTGGTAGGGAAACTATTGGAGAAAATTCTGAAGGAGGGAATCCATCACCACTTGGAGAGGCAAGGTTTGATCAGGGATAGTCAGCATGGCTTTGTCAGAGGGAGGTCATGCCTAACAAATTTGTTTGAATTTTTTGAGGAGGTGACCAGGTGTGCAGATGAGGGTAGTACAGTTGATGTAGTTTATATGGATTTCAGCAAAGCCTTTGACAAGGTCCCACATGGGAGACTTATAAAGAAGGCAAAAACACATGGGATACAGGGTAATTTGATAAGGTGGATTCAAAATTGGCTTAGTTGTAGGAGACAGAGGGTAATGGCAGAAGGATGCTTTGGTGACTGAAAGCCAGTGTCCAGTGGCGTTCCACAGGGATCTGTGCTGGGTCCCCTATTATTCGCCATTTATATAAACAACATAGATGGCTATGTGGGGGATAGGATTAGTAAGTTTGCAGATGACAAAGATTGGCCGGGTAGTTAACAGTGAGATTGAGTGTCTTGGGCTACAGGAAGATATAGATGGGATGGTCAAATTGGCAGATAAGTGGCAGATGGAATTTAACCCTGAAAAGTGAGAGGTGATACACTTTGGAAGGAGTAATTTGACAAGGAAGTTTTCAATGAATGGTATGGCACTAGGAAGATCTGAGGAACAGAGGGGCCTTGGCGTGTGCGTCCGTAGATCTCTGAAGGCGGAGGGACATGTTAGTGAGGTGGTGAAAATGGCATATGGGACACTTGCCTTTATCAATTGAGGCACAGGTTACAAAAGTAGGGAGGTCATGTTGGAGTTGTATAGAACCTTGGTGAGGCCACAGCTGGAGTACTGTGTGCAGTTCTGGTCGCCACATTATAGGAAGGATGTGATTGCACTGGAGGGGGTGCAGAGGAGATTCACCAGGATGTTGCCTGGGATGAAACATTTAAGTTATGAAGAGAGGTTGGATGGACTTGGGTTGTTTTCGCTGGAGCAGCGAAGACTGAGGGGCGACCTGATCGAGGTGTACAAGATTATGAGGGGCATGGACAGGGTGGATAGGGAGCAGCTGGTCCCCTTAAGTCCAAGGTGAGGGGCAGGAGGTTTAGGGGGGATGTGAGGAAAAACATTTTTACCCAGAGGGTGGTGACGGTCTGGAATGCGCTGCCTGGGAGGGTGGTGGAGGCGGGTTGCTTCACATCCTTTGAAAAATACCTGGATGAGCACTTGGCACGTCATAACATTCAAGGCTAAGGGCTAAGTGCTGGTAAATGGGATTAGGTAGGTAGGTCAGGTGTTTCTCACGTGTCAGTGCAGACTTGATGGGCCGAAGGGCCTCTTCTGCACGGTGAGATTCAGATTCTGTGACAGCTCTGCTCTCTGCCCCAGTCTCTGCTCTATCCCTGGATCTCAGGTCTCCGCCCTCACCCCTCCACCACCACCCCACCCCCCAGGTCTCTCCCCTCCCCGCCTCCACCCTCCCCACCCCGGTGCCCAGGCCTCTGCCCCAGGTCTTCAACCTCACCCCTCCACCCACCTTTCCCGGCCTCCGCCCTTCCCGCCCCGGAGTTCCGCCTTCGCTCCCCCCACCCCGCCGGGGCCCCAGGCCATCGGGGCAAAGATCAGGCTGCTGGGTTAAAAACAGACCTTGCACAGACTTGTGGAACATAAGCTCTGACCTCGGTGGGTGTGGGGGGTCAGCAGGTAGCTGGGCACAAACGGAGCCACAATAAACACAATGCTGAGTCCAGGTAGCATGCCAATCAGGAACAGAGGCTGAAACCCAGTTAGGGAAAGGAGAAAGGGTAGTGGGCGTTGGGGGGGCTAGGGGATGGGGCTGGCGCCGGAGGGGTAAGGGCGAGAAGGGGCGTGTTCCAGGGGGTGGTGGGGAGGGCCAGGCGTCAGGGTGGGGAGATTGGGGGGGTAGAGAAAGAGAGTGAGCCAGGTGCCCGGGGGGAGGGCCAGGTGCCTGGGGTCAGGGGCGGAGGCGGGGTTGGGGGTAGCTGAGTGTCGACGGGAATGGGCGGGCGTCGGGGAGAGAGGTCCTTACCTTGGCTGGAGTTGCTGTTTGTGATCCTGACGAGCTCAACACCAGGCTCCAGTGTACTGCTGACTCTCAGGCAACCTGCATCACTAAGATAACCTCAGCACAGAAGCACATTTAGCACAATAAGCAGCAAGAACCAGTAGAAGAGAATAGGGAACAGGCAGAGCAGTAAACCACAAATGATAAAGCAACATTCACGCATAGTCACTGGGGGCTCAGTCATTCAGCTGCCCCTGACCTGGGTCTAGCCCTCCTGTGTCCCTGATGCGCTCCTTCATTTCCATTTCTGCTCACTTCCTCTGGGAATTCCACCAGTGGAACCATGACTGCACACACAATCTGCCGAAAATACTTGAATAACTACAAACCTCTGCCTGCACACCTCCATCTATACAATACCTCAATCACAGAACTACTCAAGAGTGGGTTATACTCAGCAGCAGCTGAGCTTCAGTTCCCAACAAGCCTCCTAGAGGATCACACCCTCACCTACTATCAGTTGGTGCTTAGCAGCATTTCCTATTACTATTGTATCTCTGCAGGGATCTAATTTTTACCACTCTGGGTGCCTGTACATTTAAAGCTGCTGTACCTGTCCTGTGAGTGTTTGATTGGGACAGTGTAGAGGGAGCTTCACTCTGTATATAACCCCGTGCTGTACCTGTCCTGGGAGTGTTCGATGGGGAGAGAACAAAAGAAATAGGAACAGAAGCAGGCCATTTGGCCCCTTGAGACTGCTCTGCCATTCAATAAGATCATGGCTGCTGATCTTGTTTCAATTTCTACATTCCCATCTAACCCCCGATAATCTTTGATTCCCTTGCCTAAAAATAATTTATCTACCTCTGCCTTAAAAATATTCAATGACCCCGCCCCCAGCACCTTCTGAGGCAGAGAGTTCCAAAGTCTCCAAACCCTCAGAAAAAAATTCTCCTCATCTCTGTCCTAAAAGGGCAATCCCTAATTTTAAAACAATGCCCACTAGTTCTGGACTCACCCACAAGAGGAAACATCCTTTCCACATCCACCTTGTCGAGGCCGTTCAGGATTCTGTATACTTCAATCAAATCACCCCTCACTCTTCTAAACTCCAGTGGAAACAAGCCCAGTCTGTCCAACCTTTCCCCAAGACAACCCACTCATTCCAGGGATCAATCTAGTAAACCACCTCTGAACCGCCTCCAATGCATTTACATCCTTCCTTAAATAAGGAGACCAAAACTGCACACAGTATTCGAGGTGCAGTCCCACCAATGCCCTCTATAACTGAAGCATAACATCCTCACTTTTATGTTCAATCCCTCTCGTAATAAAGGATAGCATTCCATTAGCCTTCTTAATTACTGAACCTGCATACTAACTTTTTGTGACTCACATACTAGAACACCTAGATCCCTCTGTGCCTCAGAATTATGCAGTCATTCTCCATTTAAGTAATACTCTGCTTTTTTGTTCTTCCTGCCAAAGTGAATAACTTCACATTTTCCCACATTAAACTCCATTTGCCAAATCTTTGCCCACTCACTCAACTTGTCTATATCCATCTGCAACTTCCTCATGTCCTCTTCACAACATACTTTCCTGCCTATCTTTGTGTCATCTGTAAATTTAGCTACCGTGTCTTCACTCCCCTCATCTAAGTCATTGATGTAAATCGTAAAAAGTTGAGGGCCCAGTACAGACCCCTGTACGGTCACATCCTGCCAATCCGAAAAAGACATTTATGCAGACTCTCTGCTTTCTGCCAACCAGCCAATCTTCTATCTACCTCTACACCATGCACTTTTATTTTCCGTAATAATTTTTGATGTGGCACCTTATCAAATGCCTTCTGGAAATGGGGACAGTGTAGAGGGAGCTTTATTCTGTATCTAACCCCGGGCTGCACCTGTCCTGTGAGCGCTTGTTGGGGACAATGTAGAGGGAGCTTTATTCTGTATCTAATCCCGTGCTGCACCTGTCCTGGTCCAAATTCCAGGTTTTAAATAATAATAAAATTAAACAGTTTGATGAGCCCCTCTACTTCCCCAGAGTAATACAGGATTTGGAAAATTTCATTGCACATTATGAATTATGACATGCATAGAGGCAATGTAGGACAATTGTGGGTTTCATCTTGTGTGAGTAGTGGATGTGTTAGGGAGGCAGTGGAAATGAGGATTGGGATACGATCTACTGTTCATTTAGTGTAATCATCAGTACCAGAGATCCCCAGGGCCACGCACGACCCCACCGCCCTCCCACTGACCTGGTCTCCACCACACAATACCCCCCCGGTTGGTCCCCCAAACCCCCACATACATGCTCTATCACATAATAGAGATCGAGCTGAGGATTGGCTTCTAGAGATCCACTGGCGCACCAATACCAACGTAGAGATCCACTGGCGCACCAATACCAACGTAGAGATCCACTGGCGCACCAATAACAACGTAGAGATCCACTGGCGCACCAATAACAACGTAGAGATCCACTGGCGCACCAATACCAATGTAGAGATCCACTGGCGCACCAATACCAACGTAGAGATCCACTGGCGCACCAATACCAGGGTAGAGATCCACTGGCGCACCAATACCAGGGTAGAGATCCACTGGCGCACCAATACCAGGGTAGAGATCCACTGGCGCACCAATACCAGGGTAGAGATCCACTGGCGCACCAATACCAGGGTAGAGATCCACTGGCGCACCAATACCAGGGTAGAGATCCACTGACGCACCAATACCAGGGTAGAGATCCACTGGCGCACCAATATCAGGGTAGAGATCCACTGGCGCACCAATATCAGGGTAGAGATCCACTGGCGCAACAATATCAGGGTAGAGATCCACTGGCGCAACAATACCAGCATAGAGATCCATTGGCACACCAATACCAGCGCAGAGACCCACTGGTGCGCCAATACCAGCGTAGAGTTCCACTGGCACACCAATACCAGTGCAGAGATCCACTAGAGAATTCCCATAGAAAGCCACTAGATTACCAGTGCAGAGACTGAGCCGAGACATGGGCACTGACTGGGTAGAGTTCAGCTGTTTAAAGCAAACAGCTACATTTTCAAAGGAATGTGACATAGAATCAATAAAAGGCCCACATATAACTGTGTGAATGGAGCTGGTCCTGCGATTGAGCTAGGATAAGGTCCAGCTCAGATAAAAGCAAAAAAACTGCGGATGCTGGAAATCCAAAACAAAAATAAAAATACCTGGAAAAACTCAGCAGGTCTGACAGCATCTGCGGATAGGAACATAGTTAACGTTTCAAGTCCGAATGACCCTTCAACAGAACTAAGTAAAAGTTACTAAGTTTTTTTTACTTAGTTCTGTTGAAGGGTCATTCGGACTCAAAACATTAACTGTGCTCCTATCCGCAGATGCTGCCAGACCTGCTGAGTTTTTCCAGATATTTTTGTTTTTGTTAAGGTCCAGCTCAGGTCAGTTTGACTTACCCCATCGCCAATGATGCAGTTTCTCACCCACAACATAAAGGGCAATGGTTACAAGAACAGCTGCTGTAAGAAAGATCCCCACGCCAACGGGACTGAGTGCCTCCAGAATGGGGTAGACCCAGATTGCTGACCTGTGGCGAATCCACAGCACCCTGGAAAAAAAAAAGATAGCAGGGTTTATGTGGAGAGTATCATCGCTTTTTCTGTCCCCACTGTGTATAACCTCAAGTTAGGGGCACAAGAGAAATCTTAAATATGTAAACATACAGTCTACATCACTGATGTACGGTCACATAATAACATAGTATGCTGAGAGTGTCATGAAAATTTAAAAAAATCATAATATTGTGATTTATTGCAACGGTAGACTAATAGTGGGGTTTGGATTAGTTTCTGTGTCAGTGCGCGCGCGTGCCAGCCAGTGCGCGTGCCAGCCAGTGCCCGCGCCAGCCAGTGCCCACGCGCGTGTCAGCGTGTGCGTGTGTGTCTGTGTGTGTGTGTCAGTGTGCTTTAATTGAATTGCAGACAGCTAGTCTGGAGTTTTTCAGTTATCAAGAGAAGCTAGGTTTGAAATGCTAAATACGTAAACATGGCTGAAGTTTTAGAATGAGAGGTATGAGGAACATTTGCATTTTTGGATAAACCAGACTCATGAGTTTCAAAGAAATGGTAATGTATTACACCTAGCCAAGAGAATAAACCAAATAGAGTTCTTATTTTTCCCAACTATTACTCATAATATGGGTACGATGGAAAATGCATTTAATAGGAAAAATAAAGTTGCAAAGACAATGGGACAATGGAATTTACATTAAAAAGGGAGAAACCTGTATAAAAAGGAGGAGATGAGGTTATGTAAGGAGAAGACATAAGATCTAACAAGTGTGAAAAGCCACCAACCTCTATGTATCGAGCTGATGTCTACAGGAACTGAAGCTAAGAGAATTCACTTTGATTATCACTGTCCAGGGTATTACATGCTTTGCCTGGGTCTGTTGAAATCTATGTTGGTTTACTGTTACTATGTTGTTTTACTTAATGGAGGTATAACTGGGAGCTAGATTAATTAGGAGATTTTGGAGTTATTATAGTAGTAATTCATAGACCTAGGTATGTGCTTAAAATGTTGTCTTCTATTAATAAATGTTTAATTTAGTTGTGTAAACAAAACCTCTCGGTCGTCACGGGCTCATTACTACTGAATTCAAGGCACGCATCTTGAAATAAAGTACAAATTGCTAACAGTTGTGGCAGCTGTTTCAAGTTTCCCTCTGGGATTTGAGCAGCTCAGCGTTTACCAACCGCTGTGCCATAACAGAGAGATAGTTCTGTGTGAAGCTTCATACTTAGCCTTGTACTGTACATAGTTAGAAGAATATTTAATGAAAGCTAAAGTTTACCAACAGCTTTGCCTCCAGCAGTCTCTGTTGATCCTGACCAGGGACAATCTAAGCTAAGACCCACAACGATGATAACAGATGGTGACAGCAGAAAAGATAACAGAAAAAAGAGTAAAGAGCCCAGTAACTGGAAGAGGCAGTGAGAGAAATGACTGCAACAGATGGACAGCACTAGAAAAACGTCAAAAGAGCTCAAGCAAAGGCTAGAGTGAAGAAAAACCATGGAGAAAATCTTACCCTTACCAGAATGCTTTAACATGTGGAAGGCCCAGATCAAGCCGAGAAGTGGCAAAACTGACATTGTAGGTTTACCAGATATAGAACCGCTTCATGATTAGCAGAGAAGCTTAGCAACGAACAGGTCAGTACCCTTCTCTGCACCATTGGCAGTAGTGCAGATGACGTAATGATCAAACAGGGCATAAACAAAGAAACGGTGACATACGAAGATGTTGTAAAAGCTTTTGGTACATATTTCAGCCTTAGAAGAGAAACAATCAGAACGGTGAAGTTCAATAGGTGCGCCCAAAGACCGGGAGAAAGCGTAGATTCTTTCATTAATGATTTATATCAACTAGCAAGGAATTGTGAACATGGAGTCGTGAAAGACAAATTAACTCAGCATTTCACTGTTGTAAGAGTGTTAGAGGAGACTTTATCAGAATTTCTACAGTCCAGAGAGGGTTTAACACCTCCGAAGGTAGTTAACAAGGTAGGCAGAAACAAGAAAGCAAAATTGTTTATTTGTTTGAGGCAACAAGGAGATTTTGTGGAGAAATACAACTGACATGGTGCAGATTGTAGGATACACAAGTGGCAGTGCACCTAATCCAAAACAGGGAATGAGCGAAGAGAGCACAGCAGCCGCCATTGCTCAGTGTTCTTGCTGTGCGGGAAAAGCTGCACTGGTGCAAAGAGAGTCTCGCCAAAAATGCAGAGTGCCATTCTTGAAAGAGGGGAGGACAGTTTAAATCTGTATGCTGCAGCAAAAAGCTCCTAATACTGACATTTAAAGATAAACCAATGAAAACACGTAGAATTCAAGGAATTGAAAATGCAAAAGACAATGAAGTGCCACTCTTGGGAGAAATTACAGGATCCAATGGGAACATGGACATTGTCAACAGACATTGAACAAACTTCAAATTAGACACCGGAGCAGGAATTTCAGTTCTTTCAGACACAGGACAGTGGCTAAAGCAAGGCTTCCTCTAGCCATCAATCATATGACTTGATGGTCCAGGAGGCATTTTTATTTTTAAAAAATTTATTCACAGGATGAGGGCTTGGCTGGCTGGACCAACATTTATTGCCCATCCCTAGCTGCCCTTGAGAAGGTGGTGGTGAGCTGCCTTCTTGAACCACTGCAGTCCATGTGGTGTAGGTACACCCACAGTGCTGTTAGGAAGGGAGTTCCAGGATTTTGACCCAGCGACAGTGAAGGAACTGTGATACATTTCAAAGTCACGAGGGTGTGTGACTTGGAGGGGAACTTCCAGGTGGTGATGTTCCATCTATCTGCTAACCTTGTCCTTCTCTGTGAGCCAGAGATGAAGGCAAAGACTTCAGTGGGGAGATGCAGGACCACGTAAATATCATATTGAACAGAGTTAGAGATGTGGGGGATATGTAGTCTAAAAGCATTAATATCAAATACATCATCGGTAATGGACAATTACATGATAGAACAATCTCTCAGCATACTACATAAAGCCATGTGGTAAGCTTGTCTTGTTCAGGCTTGACTCCAACAGTCTCCATTGATCCTGACCAGGGACAGCCTCATCTAAGGAAGGGGGCGGGAGGGAGGCAGGGACGTGGGCAGAGAGCGCAGGCGCAGAGGGAGAGGGGCCGCGGAGGGAGAGGGGCCGCAGATGACCGAGAACCATGGTCACCGAACACTGCGCATGTCAAGGGAACTGGTTGGTCACATCTGCCAACTGTTGCAGGATTTGGTGCAGTGGGGACATGGAGGGCATTCACTGCTCGTGGCTGTGAAAGTGACCGTGGTGATCATTTTTTTTTTTTTTTTAACGCCAGTGACTCCTTTCAGGACTCCACAGGTGACCTCTGAGATTTCACAAGCCTCCACCCACAAATGCATGAGGTCAGCCATCTTCATGAGGGCACACAACTTCGTGCATTTCGCCCAGAACCAGGAGAGCCAGGATACAAGAGCAAATGGATTTGCCCACGGCCATCTCACACGGCGCTCAGGTCTCTGTCGCAACAAGCGTTCAATTATGTCAGCCGCAAGGGTTTCCACTCACTAAATGTGCAGCTGGTGTGCAACCACCACAAACGCAACCTGCAGCTCTGCGCTCAGTTCCCAATGAGTGTGCACGACTCCTACATTCTCAGTCAGTCACAGATCCCTGACGTCTTTCAGGGTCCACAAGGGCTGCAGGGATGGTTCCTCAGGGACAAGGGCCCCCCGCAGAGGATGTGGCTGATGACACCCGTGCAGGGCCTCAGACTGCAGCAGAGCGAAGGTATAACCAGGCTCATGCTGCAACCCGCACCTTGGCGGAGCAGACCATCAGGATGCTGAAAATGAGGTTCTGGTGTCTTGACCAGTCTGGTGGAGCCCTGCAATACAGTCCGCAGAGGGTGTCACGCATCGTCATCACCTGCTGCGCCCTTTACAACCTAGTGCTGCAACGGGGAGAGGAGCTGGCTGAGGAGTAGATGGGGGAGCTGCACATCTCCTCCGATGAGGATGTACACAGGGATGAGACTGAGGAGGCCCTCGAAGGCAACACTGATGGCGATCAGCCCATCGCACTGGCCAGACAAGGCAGGCGCACTTGGGAGGCCCTCATAATTGCTAGATTTGTGGAGGATGATGCTGCATGCAGTGAGGACACTCCATAGATCCTCACAGCCTCGGAGAATGTCTGATTCCTGTCTGGCCGAGGGCAATCGTCTCATTGGCGGGCAGCCTCTGAATTGCCCGCCACACGTTACCACACCATTTCCTTGCTCCAGCTGCCATATTTAAACTGCAGCTGTCCACACAGTTCTCCATACTTGCAGCCCAGAACTGCTCCAGGGAAGACACGGCCCTGAAAGCCAGGAAGAGTTCAGTGACCTGTCACTAGAATGCCTTTTGGAGGCCCAGCTGTGAGATTAGGGTCATATCATACGGACGCAGCTGTGAAACTTTAAATGCATCTGATCCTTTGTCAGCCTTTAGCACCTGACCCCTTTAGGAGCAGTGTCACTGGTTCCAGATGCTGGTGTGATGGGGGCCAACCCCATCTTAAAGGTGCTGAGAGCACACAGAGAGAATGAGAGAACTCTATGGCGCCTGCCCACTACATTCTGGCAACGACCAGCACCGCCGAGGTGCAGGCATCAGTAACGTTTCCAGGGAGTGTAAGGGTGGACCATCACTTTGGTCTGAAGGCTGTAGAGAGCACAGGGAAGAGGCCCTGGACTGAGACACCTGCCTTTATCTTGTGCAGAAAGGTTTCACATTTGAGTGACACGAACACTGCTCATCAGAACAAGGAGCCATAGGCAGGGAAACATTCTTGGGAGTTTATTGACAATAGTGAGCAGTATTGTACAAATGATTAAATCCCGTGCCCAGGCCGTGCAACTGCATCTTTTTAACCCTGCCGCTGCGTCTTGGTGCTTCCTGGACATCCACAGTGGAGGTGGAGGCAGCCTGCTGACTGTGCTGCCCTGTCTGTGATGAACTTGGCAGGCGTCCTCTGGAGGGCCAAGACTTGGAGGGCCCCGGCCTGCTTTCGGGGTCCTGCTGTGTGGCAGTGGCACCCTCCTCGGCCTGTGGAGCTGGAGCTGCTGAGGTCACAGGAAGAGGGGAGTTGGATGGTCCGGACACTCTCAGTCACCTGGGTGGATGACCCCGGGGTGTGCACCTGCTGATCCTCCTCCCTATGGGTCCACGAGGGCCCCTGGCTGACTCCGTGAGTGGAAGGAGTAGCTGGAGTGGGATCGAGCTGCCCAGCACCCCTCTCACATACATACTGTTGAAGGCCAAATATGGCATCAGCGATGGAGTTGAACCCATGCAGCAGTGCAGGAGCGACATCCTGGACCAAGGTATCCATGGCTGCCGCCATCCTGCCAGTGTTGACCTCAGTGCATTGCAATGCTGGCGCTATCACCTCAGCCTGAAGACGGACAGACTCCTCCATTGTGCCTTGCAATCTGAGGAGTGCAGCAGACATCCCCTACTGGTGTTCCTGAGCTTGCCTTTGCAGCTCCAGCAACTGTGACATGACCGAGTCCGGAGACTCGTCATCTGACTCAGACTCGGCAACGTTCTGGCCTCCAGCAGTCCTCCGAGTGCCAGGGTCCTGGGAATTCCCTGCCTCCGCCTGTTGTGGATCAGACAGTGCGATGTGCTCACCAGATTGTGACCCTGAGGCTACTCTAAAGCTAGGTCCCACCAAGGTGTGTGTCTCTGTGCTGGTGGAGGGTGTGGGTGAGCGCTGTGACAGGGCTTCAATGAAGGTGCCTCCAGATTCCTCTTCAGAGGTTTCTTCAGGGCTTGATCGGAGGCCCTGGGTTGTGGGCTCCATCAGCTATTTCCCAGATGTGCCTGCGGAAGCAAGGAGAGATAATTAGTGCATGACAGTGACCTGTGAAACAGGACACATCACGCACAGCATGGTTGTCTGATGGTTGTTGCACTGCTGGATTTTCACTTAGTAGAGCAGCGCCGACCTCACCATCAGCACAAGACCGGTCCCGGTCATCGCCAGCCAGCTGGATGGCTCTGTATTCAAAGTCTGTGAGGGCCTTGAGTTCAGGCATTCCTCCACCAGTCTGTGACCTCTCCCTCTTGTTGTGTGCCAGCTTGTTCTGCATGGATAAAGGTGGAGAAAATGTAAGGAGGACGCCTGCTAGGCCAGATGATAAATGTGCCTCGCCTGTGTGGGTGGTGAGTGGCCCCATGGACAGGATGAGGACAATGACAGTAAGTGTGAGAGAGTGAATGGTGATGTCTCTTGAATAGGCAGTGAGTGAGGGCCCTGTGGATGTGTGATGGGTTTGTCAGTATAAGAGTTAAGGGTGATGAGAAGAGTGACTTATCCTGGCAGAACAGAGATCATCATATTCTTTCGGCACTGGGTGGCTGTCCGCTGTACTGGGTGGTTGGCGCTGACCACCGCTGCCACTGCCTCCCATGCTGGATTAGTGATGTTACTGCCCATCCTGTGGCCAGAGCGGTGGGAGAGGGCATCGCGGTGGACCTCCATTGCGTCCAAAAGGTGCTCAAGGGTCACGTCAATAAATTGAGGGGCTGCAGTCTTTTTGCCTTTCAGGGTCATGTCTTCTTTGCAGCAGTCCTGGTCTGGAAACACAGAGGTGTGCACGCAGCTGCACTTTAAGTATGGCGTCCAGCGTGATGATGGTGTGGCGAGCGAATGAGAACCTGCCCGCCATCAAAACGGCATGTTTCCTGGAAATGCATAAATAATGTGGTGTGGTTGGGGTGATACGGTGTTAAAAGACACCATTGAGGCCGGCAATGGCTGCCCACTGATTTGACCCTACTTTTTGCTCAGCAAGTTTGATTTTTTCATACCAGTTTTTATTTGAAATTCATGTTTAATGTTTGCCAAACCTTATCTTCCGAAACTCGGTCATCAGCCCCTTGAGCGAGAAAAAAATTGAAACGTGGCCCCCAGTGTGAAAAGGCTGGGCAAGCCTGAGTTAGAGTAAAAGCCAGAAACATCCAACTTCTAACCGTTTTCAAGAAACCAGCAAGAATCCTTCAGACCTGCAACGTTTTCAAACACCTTAAGGACTATAAAGACGTGACCTGTTTCTGTTCCCACATCTCTCCCTTGATCATAATGGGAGAGGGCAGAGCAAGCAGTGGAAGCGGCATGGGATAAAGACATGGCAGAGAGACAGAAAACAACCACTTCCTCAGAGCACACCTCCTGAATCCAGTCCCTGTACCTGAGCCACTGCGGTCAATTGTACAGTGCCTCACCGCCCCCAAGCCACTGCCCCATAACCATTGGCTGGATCAACACTGACAGTGTGGACCTTTCCCTTTTCCTGTTGGCACCTGCTTAAACTTGGCAACTAAGGGTAACTCACCAGAGTAAATAGGAGCTGCAGAAGGTGACGAGTAGAGCCATGCCTCCCTTGCGACTAGGGCAGTGATGTGGGACCAGGATCAGTTCCAACGTGAGCAGCACCAAAACCACCGAGTGCTGTAAAGAAGAGTAAAACCAGAGTGTGAATGGGTCACGATGGGGTGCCGGGGCGGGGGGCCGGGGCACAGTTCTGAAGTGTGGGCTGGGGGTAATGTGGGGTGCGGGCTGACTTGGTGGGGGGCAGGTAGGCCAGGCATGGGTTGGGTCAGGCACAGAAATTCCCAACACTTTCAACAATTATAGAAAGACTTCAAGAAACCAGGAGGGGAAGCGGCACTGAGGGCAACATAGAAGGCTCCAGACACACACACTACTCACCATGGCGTGATTCATCCACGTAGGGATGATCTGGTCGAGAATCTTTGGGTAAACAAGCTCTCGGTCAATGGCATAAAGAAGCCAGAAACTCACAACAACAAACTGGAAAAGAAAGAAAAAGAGTCAGCTCATCAACTCCAACCAGGGACCAGGATTTGACTGAACCACGACCCCGCGGGCGGGGTCCAGCCCAACCCGACCTTGGGAGCCACGACCCCAGACCTGTGTTATTCTTGTTGACAGTAAACACTTACAAAGCCTATGGGAAAGGCAAGGCCTGCAAAAAGCCAGTCTTGCAGAGCACTGATCCTCAGGGAGAGTCGCTGCACACGTTTACCAGGCTGAGGGAGGAGGCACAGCAGGTCTGAGAGGACAGACACTCCAAAAAAGCTGGTCTGCAGAACCTAAAGAGAGAATAACATCAATCAGCTTCACCAGCTTCCTATACTGTACTGGTTGAACTAACAATAGTCTGCCTAGGCAGAGGCAGACAGTGCTGCCAGAGAGATAAAAGACCAGACAAGAGCGGGGACCAGGGAGGGCACCGGCACACTCAAAGGACACGTCCAGCACGGTGTTAGATACACAGTAAAGCTCCCTCTACACTGTCCCCATCAAACACTCCCGGGACAGGTACAGCATGGGGTTAGATACAGAGTAAAGCTCACTCTACACAGTTCACATCAAACACTCCCAGGACAGGTACAGCACCCGGTTAGATACAGAGTAAAGCTTCCTCTACACTGTCCCCATCAAATACTCCCAGGGCAGACCATAAGACATAGGAGCAGAAATTAGGCCATTCGGCCCATCGAGTCTGCTCCACCATTCAATCATGGCTGATAAGTTTCTCAACCCCATTCTCCCGCATTCTCCCCATAACCTTTGATCCCCTTACCAATCAAGAACCTATCTATCTCCGTCTTAAATACACTCAATGACCTGGCCTCCACAGCCTTCTGTGGCAATGAATTCCATAGATTCACCACTCTCTGGCTAAAGACGTTGCTCCTCATCTCTGTTCTCAAAGGTCTTCCCTTTACTCTGAGGCTGTGCCCTCGGGTCCTAGTCTCTCCTACTAATGGAAACATCTCCCCCATGTCCATTCTATCCAGGCCTTTCAGTATTCTGTAAGTTTCAATCAGATCCCCCCTCATCCTTCTAAACTTCATCGAGTATAGAGCCAGAGTCCTCAAACGTTCCTCATATGTTAAGCCTATCATTCCTGGGATCGTTCTCGTGAACCTCCTCTGGACCCTCTCCAGGGCCAGCAAATCCTTCCTGAGACACAGGGCCCAGAATTGCTCACAATATTCTAAATGCGGTCTGACCAGAACAACAGGTACAACATGGGGTTAGATATGGGGTAAAGCTGGCTCTACACTGTCCCCATCAAACACTCCCAGGACAGGTGCAGCACAGGGGTAGATACAGAGTGAAGCTTCCTCTGCACCGTCCCTATCAAACAATCCCAGGACAGGTACAGCACGGGGTTAGATATGGGGTAAAGATCCCTCTCCACTGTCCTCATCAAACACTCCCAGGACAGGTACAGCACGGGGTTAGATACAGCGTAAAGCTCCCTCTCTACTGTCCCCATCAAACACTCCTAGGACAGGTACAGCACAGGGTTAGATACAGAGTAAAGCTCCCTCTACACTGTCCCCATCAAACACTCCCAGGACAGGTACAGCACAGGGTTAGATACAGAGTAAAGCTCCCTCTACACTGTCCCCATCAAACAATCCCAGGACAGGTACAGCACAGGGTTAGATATGGGGTAAAGCTTGCTCTACACTGTCTCCATCAAACACGCTCAGGAAGGGAACAGCAGGGGATTAGATATGGGGTAATGCTACGTCTCCACCAAATACTCCCAGGACAAGTACAGCACTGGGTTAGATACAGAGTAAAGCTGACTCTACACTGTCCCCATCAAACACTCCCAGGACAGGTACAACATGGGGTTAGATATGGGGTAAAGATCCCTCTCCACTGTCCTCATCAAACACTCCCAGGACAGGTACAACACGGGGTTAGATATGGGGTAAAGATCCCTCTCCACTGTCCTCATCAAACACTCCCAGGACAGGTACAGCACGGGGTTAGATACAGCGTAAAGCTCCCTCTCTACTGTCCCCATCAAACACTCCCAGGACAGGTACAGCACAGGGATAGATACAGAGTAAAGCTCCCTCTACACTGTCCCCATCAAACACTCCCAGGACAGGTACAGCACAGGGTTAGATACAGAGTAAAGCTCCCTCTACACTGTCCCCATCAAACAATCCCAGGACAGGTACAGCACAGGGTTAGATATGGGGTAAAGCTTGCTCTACACTGTCTCCATCAAACACGCTCAGGAAGGGAACAGCAGGGGATTAGATATGGGGTAATGCTACGTCTCCACCAAATACTCCCAGGACAAGTACAGCACAGGGTTAGATACAGAGTAAAGCTCCCTCTACACTGTACCATCAAGCACTCCCAGGGCAGGTACAGCACAGGGTTAGATACAGAGTAAAGCTCCCCCACACTGTACCCATCAAGCACTCCCAGGACAGGTACAGCACGGGGTTAGATACAGAGTAAAGCTCCCTCTCCACTGTCCCCATCAAACACTCCCAGGACAGGTACAGCACAGGGTTAGATACAGAGTAAAGCTCCCCCACACTGTACCCATCAAGCACTCCCAGGACAGGTACAGCACAGGGTTAGATACAGAGTAAAGCTCCCTCTCCACTGTCCCCATCAAACACTCCCAGGACAGGTACAGCACGGGGTTAGATACAGAGTAAAGCTCCCCCACACTGTACCCATCAAGCACTCCCAGGACAGGTACAGCACAGGGTTAGACACAGAGTAAAGCTCCCTCTCCACTGTCCCCATCAAACACTCCCAGGACAGGTACAGCACAGGGTTAGACACAGAGTAAAGCTCCCTCTCCACTGTCCCCATCAAACACTCCCAGGACAGGTACAGCACAGGGTTAGACACAGAGTAAAGCTCCCTCTACACTGTCCCCATCAAACACTCCCAGGACAGGTACAGCACAGGGTTAGATACAGATTGAGTGAGTGAGTGAGTAAGTGAGTGTTCCCCCTCCCGGCTCTAACAGGAGCCCCAGGCTCTGTGCCTTTACCATGTTGATGAAGGTCAGATATTTCCAGCGCCCTCCGTATGTCGAGGCTCCGAGCAGCCGCCCGCCTGATGTCAGCAGCAAATCCTGGTACAGTGTGAAGAGATACCAGAGGAAAACGGGAAGGTGGAGGAGGATAGCCCTGGGATGAGGCATGATTCCGGGAGCAGGCTTTCCGGTGGGAAGGTGCGGACTTTATTCCGGGCTTTCCCCTCCCCGCCCAGCCCCGCGCTCACGGAGCCGGAGGGGCGGTGCTGGTTGTTAATCATTCACTCCCCCTAAGCCTGACCGGGAGGCCATAGCTTCCGGACACCTCATCCTGGTCTTCCATTGTATCCCAGAGCCCGGGAGGGGAGTGGGGTTCAGTGCCCGACACCCCCTCCCAGGGTTTTAAACCATCAGACACCCCCCTCTCCAGCAGTGGCACAGTCCAACCCGGATCCAGACCCCATGACCCGGAAATTGCCGGTTGACCTGCGAAATTCAAACTGACCAATGGGGGGTAGACTCCGGTCCCTGACCCCTCTGACCCTGCTTCCTTACCCCCCCATCTGACCTCGCCCCTGCCCCCATGACCCCGCCCCCTGACCCCCCCTGCTGTCAGGATTGACAGAGGATAGAGTCAATTCTTATTTCATCATTTCAAGTTCTCTTAAAATTCATTTCAAGAGTTTTCCCCATTGGTTTATATTTAATTGAAAGCTATACAAACTTATAAAAGCAAATAAATGTTTTGATCTAAAATATAATTACATAGAACTTTAAAATAAATACACACTCATCAGGAGTTGGCCCTTGAGGGACATCCCTGCCATTGTTGGCATTAAAGGTGGCAGAGCCTCAGAACTTTGTCAGTATTCCTCAAGCTCTCTCCAATAACCGGAGCACGATGTCTCTAAAGCACCAGCCCAAGTTAAGGCCACAATTTTAATCAAAATCACAGTCTAGCACTTCAGTCTCACAACTGACAAGACCTGAGTTATAGCGTCATTATGGCACAGAAGGAGGCCATTGAGTCCAGTTCTCCATAGAGCAGTGCCACTCACCCACTTGGTCCTCAAAGCCTTCAAGGTTTACTTCCTTCAAACTCCCAACCAATTTCCTTTTGAAATTATTCATCATCTCTGCTTCCACCACCCTTATGGGCAGGGATAAATTTCAGGTCATTACCGCTCGCTGTGTAAAAATGTTCTTCCCCACAATCCCCCACATGCTAACCTGCTGCTTTGTTTCCCATTAGTAATACTTCTTGTAGTTTTACCCTTCCCTCCACCCCCCCCCCACCCCATTTTCTAGATTAAAGTCCTGTTGACCACCCTATTTACCCTTTTCGCTAGAACATTGGTCCCAGATCGGTTCAGGTGGAGACCGTCCCAACGGTACAGATCCCTCCTGTTCCAATACTGATGCCAGTGCCCCACGAAATGGAACCCCTCTTTTCCGCACCACTCCTTTAGCCAAAGTACCTTGAATAGGTACTTTGCGTCAGTCTTCACAGTGGAAGACACAAGTGACATCCCCAAAGTTCAAGAGAGTCGGGGGGCAGAGGTGAGTATGGTGGCCATTACCAAGGAGAAGGTGCTAGGAAAACTAAAAGGTCTGAAGGTGGATAAATCTCCTGGACCAGATGGATTACACCCCAGAATTCTGAAGGAGATAGCTGAAGAGATAGTGAAGACGAAAGTGGTGATCTTTCAGGAATCACTGGAGTCAGGGAGGGTCCCAGAGGACTGGAAAATCGCTAATGTAGCCCCCGTTTAAGAAGGGAGTGAGGCAAAAGACGGGAAATTACAGGCCAATTAGCCTGACGTCAGTCGTTGGTAAGATTTTAGAGTCCATTATTAAGGATGAGATTTCAGAATACTTGGAAGTGCATGGTAAAATCGGGCAAAGTCAGCATGGTTTCATCAAGGGGAGGCCATGCCTGACAAATCTGTTAGAATTCTTTGAGGAGGTAACGAGTAGGTTAGACAAAGGAGAGCCAATGGATGTTATCTACTTGGACTTCCAGAAGGCCTTTGACAAGGTGCCGCACAGGAGGCTGCTCAGTAAGATAAGAGCCCATGGTGTTAGAGGCAAGGTATTAGCATGGATAGCAGATTGGCTGTCTGGCAGGAGGCAGAGAGTGGGGATAAGGGGGTCCTTCTCAGGATGGCGGCCGATGACTAGTGGAGTTCCGCAGGGGCCAGTGTTGGGACCACAACTTTTCACTTTATACATTAGTGATCTAGATGAAGGAACTGAGGGCATCCTGGCTATGTTTGCAGATGATACAAAGATAGGTGGAGGGACAGGTAGTATTGAGGAGGCGGGGAGACTGCAGAAGGATTTGGACAGGTTAGGAGAATGGGCAAAGAAGTGGCAGATGGAATACAACGTGGGGAAGTGTGAGGTCATGCACTTTGGTAGGAAGAATAGAGGCATAGACTATTTTCTAAATGGGGAGAGAATTCAGAAATCTGGAGTGCAAAGGGACTTGGGAGTCCTAGTCCAGGATTCTCTTAAGGTTAACTTGCAGGTTGAGTCGGTAGTTAGGAAGGTAAATGCAATGTTGGCATTTAATTCGAGAGGACTAGAATATAAATGCAGGGATGTGCTGCTGAGGCTTTATAAGGCTCTGGTCAGACCACATTTAGAATATTGTGAGCAATTTTGGGCCCCGTATCTCAGGAAGGATATGCTGGCCCTGGAGAGGGTCCAGAGGAGGTTCACGAGAATGATCCCAGGAATGAAAGGCTTAACATATGAGGAACGTTTGAGGACTCTGGGTCTATACTTGATGGAGTTTAGAAGGATGAGGGGGGATCTGATTGAAACTTACAGAATACTGAAAGGCTTGGATAGAGTGGACGTGGGGAAGATGTTTCCATTAGTAGGAGAGACTAGGACCTGAGGGCACAGCCTCAGAGTAAAGGGAAGACCTTTTAGAAAAGAGATGAGGAGAAACTTTTTTAGCCAGAGAGTGGTGAATCTATGGAATTCATTGCCACAGAAGGCAGTGGAGGCCAGGTCATTGAGTGTATTTAAGATGGAGATAGATAGGTTCTTGACTGGTAAGTGGATCAAAGGTTACGGGGAGAAGGCGGGAGAATGGGGTTGAGAAACTTATCAGCCATGATTGAATGGTGGAGCAGACTCGATGGGCCGAATGGCCTAATTTCTGCTCCTATGTCTTAAGGTCTTATGGTATTATCCCCCTGCATCTGTTGCCCAAAGCCTTAAATCTGTGCCCCCCTCATCCTTGTATCATCAGCCAATGGGAACAGTTTTTCCTTCTCTACTTTATCCAAACCTGTCATGATCTTGCACACCCCTATCAAATCTTCCCTCAATCTCCTTTGCTCCAAGGAGAACAATCCAAGCATCTCCAAACTAACCTTGTCACTAAAATCCCTCATCCCCGGAACCATCCTGATGAATCTCCCCCTACACCCTTTCTCAGACCTTCATATCCTTCCTAAAGTGTGGTGACCAGAACTGGAAACAATACTCTAGTTGTCGAATAATTAGAGCTTTTTCAGGTTCAGGGTGACTTCCCTGCTTTTGTACTCAGTTTATGAAGTTGAAGATCCCACGCCCTTCACTAACTATATATCCTGCCACCTTCAAAGGTCGATGCACATAAACCCCCAGGTTCCTCAGTCCCTGCACACTCTTTCGAACTGGGCCATTACATCTATATTGCTTCTTCCTATACCTTCTGCCATAATGTATCATCTCACACTTCTCTGTATTAAATTCCATCTATCACTTGTCTGCCTATTCTACCAGCCTATCAATTTACAGAAAATGTCAGCTAATGCAGCTCAAGCTCTGAGTTTTGGAGCTGAGCAGCAGCTGGAGTCACTGCAGCGCATCTTCGAGGCTGAGAGCTCCATGGACAGCACACTTATAGATGTGGTCACCCCGCAGCTTAAGGATCTGCAGGCAGAGAGGGAACGGGCAGGTTGGGCAAGAGTCACCTGAGTGCATCTCACTCTCAAAGCAGTATTCAGTTCTGAAAGCTGATAAGGATAATGGCCCCTCTGGAGAGGTGATGGCGTAATGGTATTGTCACTGGACTAGTAATCCAGAAACCCAGGGTAATACTCCTGGGACCCGGGTTCAAATCCCACCATGGCAAATGGTGGAATTTGAATTCAATAAAAATCTGGAATTAAAAGCCCAATGATGACCATGAAAACATTGCTGATTGTTGTAAAAACCCATCTGGTTCACGAATGCCTTTAGGGAAGGAAATCTGCCGCCCTTACCTGGTCTGGCCTACATGTGACTCCAGCCCCACAGCAATGTAAATTACCCTCCGAAATACTCACTGAAATGGCCTAGCAAGCCACTCAGTTGTATCAAACCACTAAAAAGGTCTCGAAACTGGACGAACCACCCGGCATTGACCTAGGCACTGGAAACGACAACTGCAAATTCAGCCCTGTTGACCCTGCAAAGCCCTTCTTACTAATGACTGTGGGCTAGTGCCCAAATTGGGAGAGCTGTCTCACAGACTAGTCAAGCAACAGCCTGACATTGTCATCCTCACAGAATCATATCTGACAGATAATGTCCAGACACCATGACACCACCATCACCATCCCTGGGTATGCCCTTTCCCACCAGCAGATGTAGTGGCACAGTGGTATATAGTCGGGAGGGAGTTGCCCTGGAGTTGTGTCAACATCTACTCTAGGCCCCATGAAGTCTCATGGCATCAGGTCAAACATGGGCAAGGGAACCCCTTGCTGATTACCACGTACTGCCCTCCCTAAGCTGATGAATCAGTGCTCCTCCATTTTGAAGGAAGCACTGAGGGTGGCAAGGGCGCAGAATGTACGCTGGGTGGGGGACTTCAGTGTCCATAATCAAGGGCTCGGTAACGCCACTACAGACCAAGCTGGCCGAGTCCTAAAGGACATAGCTGCTAGACTGGGTCTGCAGTAGGTGGTGAGGGAACCAAGAGGGAAAAACATACTTGACCTCATCCTCACCAACCTGCCTGCCGCAGATGCATCTATCCATGACAGTATCAGCAGGAGGGACCACCGCACAGTCCTTGTGGAGACGAAGTCCCATCTTCACATTCAGGAAAACCTCCATTGTGTTGTGTGGCACTACCACTGTGCTAAATGGGATAGATTTCAAACAGATCTAGCAACTCAAGACTGGGCATCCATGAGGCGCTGTGGGCCATCAGCAGCAGCAGAATTGTACTCAACCACAATCTCACAGTCTCAAACACAACCTCATGGCCCGGCATACCCCCCACCCTACCATTACCATCCAGCCAGGGGATCAACCCTGGTTCAATGAAGAGTGAGGAGGGCATGCTAGGAGCAGCACCAGGCATACCTAAAAATGAGGTGTCAACCTAATGAAGCTATAACACAGGACTACTTGCGTGCCAAACAGCATAAGCAGCAAGTGATAGAGCTAAGTCATCCCACAACCAAGGGATCAGATCTCTGCAGTCCTGTCACATCCAGTCGTGAATGGTAGGGAAAATTAAACAACTCATTGGAGGAGGCGGCTCCACAAATATCACCATCCTCAATGATGGGAGAGCCCGGCACATCAATGTAAAAGATAAGGCTGAAGCATTTGCAACAATCTTCAGCCAGAAGTGCCAAGTGGATGATCCATCTCGGCCTCCTCAGGAGGCCCCCAACATCACAGATGTCAGTCTTCAGCCAAGTCGACTCACTCCATGTGATATCAAGAAACGGGACTGAAGACACTGGATACTGCAAAGGCTATGGGCCCTGACAATATCCTGGTAATGGTACTGAAGATATGTGCTCCAGAACTTGTCATGCTCCTGGCCAAGCTGTTCCAGTACAGCTACAACACTGACATCTATCTAGCAATGCGGAAAATTGCTCAGGTATGCCCTGTACACAAAAAACAGGATAAATTCAACCCGGCCAATTACTCGATCATCAGTAAAGTGATGCAAAGGGTCATCCACTGTGCTATCAAGTGGGAATTGCTTAGCAATAACCTGCTCACTGACGCCCAGTTTGGGTTCTGCCAGGGCCACTCAGCTCATGACCTCATTACAGCCTTAGTTCAAACATGGACAAAAGAGCTGAACTCCCGAGGTGAAGTGAGAGTGACTGCCCTTGACATCAAGGCAGCATTTGACCGAGTGTGGCATCAAGGAGCCCTAGCAAAGCTGGATTCAATGGGAATCAGGGGGAAAACTCTCCACTGGTTGGAGTCATACCTAACACAAAGGAAGATGGTTGTGGTTGTTGGAGGTCAGTCATCTCAGCTCCAGGACATCACTGCAGGTGTTCCTCAGGGTAGTGTCCTCGACCCAACCATCTTCAGCTGCTTCATCAATGACCTTCCTTACATCATAAGGTCAGAAGTGGGGATGTTCGCTGATGATTGCATAATGTTCAGCACAATTCGCGACTCCTCAGATACTGAAGCAGTCCATGTCCAAATGCAACAAGATCTGGATAATGTCCAGGCTTGGGCTGACACATGGCAAGTAATATTCATGCTACACAAGTGTCAGGCAATGGCCATCTCCAACACGAGAGAATCTAACCATCGCCTCTCTATGTTCAATGGTATTGCCATCACTGAATCCCCCACTATCAATATCCTGCGGGTTACCATTTTCCAGAAACTGAACTGGACTAGCCATATTGTTACAATCCCAGCTGAGGTTACCACTGGATAAGCCTGATCCCAGAGTGGAACCCAGCTTGATAGATCCTAATTTTTATTTGTCTGTTTATATACGTGGAGAGTAGCTACTGAACAGAGGCACAAGGGTCAGCTACTGAACTTTTAACAAAAGAATAAACATTTATTCAACAAGAAAAGATGAACTATATTACAATACTCCTTCACCCACAACCATATCTTTACAGATTTGTAAGGTAACACAAGTTACAAGGGCTATCTTATACTTTAATGCTCACAGTAAGTACACAGTCCATGTAAACCTATGGCGACCTGTGGTCAGACACACCACACTTTGAAACCAAGTGACAGATGCCAACTCAAACAGATGCTATAGATCTCTATAGATCTCCTCAACTCCCCTACCCACCTCCAGACGCTTGTCACACCGCGAACCAACCTGTCTCACTGAATTCTGTCTTTCACACGAGAGATTCCAATCACCTCTCTCCAGGGCCTCACCTTGAAGTCTTCTCCCAAACTGATGCTTTCTCTCAGCCGCCTCCTGCAAGGGTTCACCTCCAGGGTTTCAAACCCTCCTTCTGATGTTCCTCTTCCCTAGGTCATTACATGCATTCAAGCTATCTTCCACATACTCTCTCTCACAAACTCAGCCATCAACAATACACCACTGCTTCACATGCCCATAGCAAAAAGTTGCAGACCTTCAGTTGCCTCTATGGTCCTTTTTGCCTCTTGCAAGCTGTTCTCGCTTTAAATCTGCTTTATGTCTCTTTAAATCTGAAGCTTGGAGCCTTTCTCTCTGCCCCTCACTCTTAACTTCACTTAACAGGACCTTTTCCAGGTTCCTGTCCTTCCTTTGACTAAAAGGTCTTCTTTGGACTTTCCCCTGTTTCACTCCCCTGGCTTTTGGGGTTTTCCTTAGCTTGGGACTGGCTATCTGTCCCCTTTGCTCCAGTCTCTCTCTCTGGCAGCTACTTTCAACCAACCTTAGCTTGGAGCTGGCTATCTGCCCCTTCTAGGCGGCTTCTGTTTGGCAGCTATCATCCAAACCAGCTGAAATCCAGCAGATTCCAAAACACACTGCTGTTCCTCTTCTTCTGTGTGTCTGTGGGAGGGATCTGCTCTTGCTAGGCAACAGCCCAATTCTTCTACAATTGTTTGTTTAACCTAGCTTACAGCCTTTAAAAAAAAGCCTTCATTAGAAATGCAGACACCTTTTAAAGTGAAACTAAAACTCAATTTGACCTTTCTTAACGCACAAATACAGAAATACAAATCAAACTTAAACTTTAAAGCTAAAACCCATTCCAACACCCACAAAAACCAATATAACTTATTTAAACAATCTCTATTTCCTAACAATAAAAGTACTGCAGCTACAAGAGCAGATCAGAGGGTCGCAACTCACCTCCTGACTCCTCAAACCCTGTCCACTATCTACAAAGCACAAGTCAGGAGTGTGATGGAATACTCTCCACTTGCCTGGATGAGTGCAGCTCCCACAACACTCAAGAAGCTTGACACCATCCAGGGCAAAGCAGCCAGCTTTGTGGACAAAGCAGCCACAAACATTCACTCCCTCCACCACCGATGCACAGTAGCAGCAGTGTGTACCATCTACAAGATGCACTGCAGGAATTTACCAAGACTCCTTAGACAGCACCTTCCAAACCCATGACCACTACCACCTAGAAGGACAAGGGCAGCAGATAGATGGGAACACCACCATCTGGAAGTCCCGCTCCAAGTCATTCAACATCCTGACTTGGAAATATATTGCCGTTCCTTTGATGTCAGGGTCGCCACCATGGATGACATCAAAGGGCATGGCGGAGAAAATATACTGAAGAGGACTGGTGCTAGTATGTGGCCCTGTTTAACTCCATTGGTGACTGGGAATTGGTCAGGAGACTCAGCATCATTCAGGACACACTTGAGCATGCCTTCATGGAAATGTGGAGAAATTCTCAGGGCAGCCGAATTTCTCCATTCCCTTCCAATGGCCCTCACAGCTGACTGTGTCAAAGACCTTGATCAGGTCAATAAACATGGTGTGGAGGTCCATGTTCTGTTCTTGGCATTTCTCCTGGAGCTATCTAACTGCCAACACCATATCACTGGTTCCACGACCTTTTCTGAAACTTCACTGACTCCCTGGTAGCAGATTCTGTTCGGGATGTTGCACTAAGAGGTTCAGAACGATTCTGCCGAAGATCTTGCTGACAATGGAGAGGACTGAGATTCCTCTGATTGTCGCAAGATTGGTGATTTCCTTTTTGCTTCTACAGGTGGGCAATGGAGGCATCTTTGTATTCTTGCTTCCACGTGGACTGAAAGAGTTCAGTGAGCTTCTCACTCAGGCACTGACCTCCAGCCTTGTAGAACTCAGCTGGAATGGCACCTGCTCCTGGAGCTTTGCCACTAGACAGGAGTTTGATTGTGTTCGTCGTTTCTAACAGTGTGGGAGGGTCATTAACAGAGCAATTGTAGCAACCGATGGCAGCCTGTTAATTGTTCTTCATTAATGGGTGAAGGCCAATTGAGGATGTGGTTAAAGTGCTCTGCCCACCTTTCTAGAGTTTGAGCCTTTTCTGTGAGCAGTGTGGATCTGTTGGCAGTGAGGATTAGTGATGAACAAATAGACTGATTTCAGATCATTGTAGAATCTCTTCCAGCCTTTGTGGTCGGCATATGACTGAAATTCTTCTGCTTTCTGATTCCACCAAGTGCCTGCACCTCTCAGAGCTTGGACAGTCCTTTGGATATTGCGATAGGCATTGTGCTTGGATTATGATGACATGTCCTTGAGGTAAAACCTGGAAAGGGAACGGTTCTCCTCCAGTAGTTTCTGGATTACCAGGCAGGTAGTGCAGGAATCCCCTGAGGCCATCTCGCTCTCTAACCACTTTTCCATTTTGGATAGTGGTGTGTGAGATGGTTCCTCAGAAGACTGTAGCAAGAGCCACATTTGTGGCACCACAGATGGCTCAGCTGCACAGGAGGGAAGGAGGAAGAGTGGAAGTGCTATAGTAGAGGGGATTCCATAGTTGGGGGAGTTGACAGGCATTTCTGTGGCCGTAGACATGACTCCAGGATGGTGTGTTGCCACCCTGGTGCCAGGTTCAAGGATGTCACAGAGCGGCTGCAGGACATTCTTTTGGGGGAGGGTGAGCAGCCAGAGGTCGTGGTCCACATTGGGATCAATGATATAGGTAGGAAAAGGGATGAGGTCCTGAAAGCAAATTTTAGGGAGTTTGGAAGGGAATTAAAAAGCAGGACCTCAAGAGCAGTAATCTCAGGATTACTCCCAGTCCTAATGAGTATAAGAATAGGAAGATTGAGCAGTTCAACACGTGGCTGGAGAAATGGAGTTGGAGGGAGGGTTTTAGATTTCTGAGGCAATGGGGTTGGTTCTGGGGCAGGTGAGACCTGCCAGGACGGGTTACAGATTAACAGGACTAGGACTTGTGTCCTCATGGGTAGGTTTGCTCATGCTGTTGGGGAGGAATTAAACTAGATTGGCAGGAGAATGGGAACCTGGGGTGAAATTCAGAGTGGAGAGGGAAAAAACTGGCAGTGGGAAGTAGAGAAGCATTAACTGATAAGGAGGATATATCAGAGAGTAGTATCAAGGTAAATAGAATACTTTGAGAGTTTGATAGAATTAGAGTAGGTAACAGTAATTCATGGATGGATCCTGGTCACCAGTTTGTTGGGACTCAGTGATCCAGGTTGCATGTTTTTTTTGGGATGGCCGAGTTGGTACAATGGACAGAGTTGGTCAGCAGACAGTTCTTAGGTGACACGTATTCTGTTTATTTACAAAGGTACTCAGCAGCTACACTTATGTGCTTTCAACTCAAACCCTGTCTCCATATTTCTGTTTACTAATTCAGACTACTGACTACAGAGGTAGCCCGTGCTACTCCTAAAAGCCTAAATCAGGGCTGATGTGCATGTATGTGAATGCACAAAGTGTGATTAATAAGATTGGTGAACTGCAGGCACAGGCTGACAAATGCAATATTATTGCTATAACAGAGATCTGGCTCAAAGAAGGGCAGGACTGGGAAGTGAAATATTCCTGAGTACAAGGTGTTTACAAGAGACAAGAAAGGAAGAAAAGTGGTGGGAGAGTGGCAATATTGATTAAAGATTGATTATAAGTACTTGGGGGAGAGGATGCTCCAAAGGGGTCAAGGAGAGAATCTCTCTGACTAGAGGTAAGGAATGAAAAAGGTGCAATGACATTCATCGGTGTAGTATATAGACCACCAACTAGTGGAAGAGGTGTAGAGAGACAAGTTTGCAAAGAAATTACGGAGAGGTGCAAGAATTAAAGAGTAATCATAATGGGGGACTTCAATTATCCAAATATAGACTGGGATAGGAATAGTACAAAAGGACAAGGGGAGTGAGAGTTTCTGGAATGTGTTCAAGGTCATTTTCTGCAGCAGTATGTTTCCGGTCCAACGAGAGGACATATACTTTTGGACCTGGTTCTGGGGAATGAGTTAGTTCAAGTGGATCAAATATCAGTGGGAGAGCCTCTAGGGGACAGTGGCCATTGTATCATAAAGTTTAGGTTGGTCATGGAAAAGGACAGGGAACAATTCAGTGCAGGGGTAATTAATTGGGCGAAAGCCAACTTCAATGGGATGAGAATGCCTCTGAGTCGAGTGAGTTGGAATCAAATGTTGGCAGAAAAGACAGTGGCTGAACAATGGGCCACCAATGCCACGGTGTATTCCCTTGAAGGGGGAAGGTAGGATAAATGAATCCAGAGTGCTTTGCATTATGAGAAAGATAGAGGTAAAGATGAAAAGGAAGAAGTGTACGTACGACTATATTTGTCGTATATCAGGTAGAAAATACAATGGAGAATCAGGTGGAATATAGAAGGACCAGAGGGAAAGTGAAGAAACTAGTAAGAAAAGCAAGGAGAGAGCATAAAAAGACGCTGGCATCGAACATAAAAGGGAATCCCAAGGTGTTCTATAAGCATGTAAATAATAAAAGGGTGGTAAAAGAAAGATTGGGCCGATTAGGGATAAAAAAAAAGGGACTTGCATGTGAAGGCTGGAGAAGCAGTGGAAGTGTTGAACAAAGACTTTGCATCTGTCTTTACAAAGGAAGAACTTGCTACCCAGGCTGAGGTGAGCGAGGAGGTAACTGGTACACTAGAAGAAATGACAATTTAGATGAAGGAGGTATTGGAAAGGCTATCTTCACTTAAAACAGATAAGGTACCAGGACTGGATGAGATGCATCCGAGGGTACTGAGGGAAGTGAGAGTGGAAATTGCAGAAGCACTAACGATAATCTTCCAGTCTTCCTTAGACACAGAGGAGCTGCCAGAAGACTGCAAAATTGTGAATGTTACACCCTTGTTCAAAAAGGTGTTCAAGAATAAAGCTGGCAACTACAGACCAGTCAGTTTGACTTCAGTGGTAGGGAAACTTCTGGAAGCTATAGTACGGGATAAAATCAATAATCAGTCAAATGCAGGATAATTATGGAAAACCAATAATGGATCCATCAAGGGAAAATCATGTTTAACTAACTTGCTGGAGTTTTTTGAGGAGGTAACAGAGAAGGTTGATAAGGGAAACACTGTTGATGTAGTGTATATGATTTTCAAAAGTGCCAGACAACAGACTTGTGAGCAAAATTCTAGGTCACGGAACAAAAGGGAAAGTCGGCACTTGGATAAGAAATTGGCTGAGTGACAAGAAATAGAAAGTAGTGATAAATGGTTGTTTTTCAGATTGGAGGAAGGTTTGTAGTGGAGTTCCCCGTGGGTCAGTATTGGGACCCTTGCTCTTCCTTGATATACATTAATGACCTAGACTGTGGTGTTCAGGGCATGATTTTAAAATTTGCAAATGATACAAAGATTAGAAATGTTGTCGATTGTAATGAGGATAGTCTTGAACTTCAAAAGGACATAGACATGTTGGTGGATGGGGCAGACAAGTGGCAGATGAAGTTCAGTGCAGAGAAGTGTGAGGTGATTTGCTTTGGCGGGAAAGATACGGTAAAACAGTATAAAATAAAGGGAGAGCTTCTAGGAGGTGCAGGAACAGAAGTACCTCAGTGTATAAGTATATAGTTCATTGAAGATGGCAGGGTATGTTGAGAGGGCAGTTAATAAAGCATTTAGTATCTTAGGCTTTACTAATAGGGTCATTGAGTACAAGAGTAAGGAGGTCATGTTGAACTTGTATAAGAATGATTCCTGGAATGAAGAATTGTATCTATGAGAATAGATTGGAGAGGTTGGGACTATTTTCCTTGGAGAAAAGAAGGCTGAGGGGAGACTTGATAGAGATACTGTTCCCACTCAAAAAAACACTAAGAACTAGAGGGCACAGATTCAAAATAATTGGCAAAAGGAATAAATGTGATGTGAGGAATTTTTTTTTACCCAGAGGATACTTGGAGCCTGGAACAAACTTCCTGAGAGGGTGTTGAAGGAAAGTTCGATCGGGGATTTCAAAAGGGAATTGGATTGCTACCTGAAAAGAGAGAATATGCAAGGTTATGGGGATAAGGCAGGGGAGTGGGACTAAGTGGAATTCCTTTTCAGCGAGCCAGTGCAGACTCGATGGGCCGAATGCTCTCCTTCTGCACTGTAAAGATTCTGTGATACTGTAATACTGTTTTCATTGAACCAGTCTTGATATTTACGAGAGGTAGGGCCAAGGGTCTCTAGAGCAGTAGAGTACACTATATCCCTGAAGGTCGCCCAGTCATCCTCAATGCATTGAGTGTCTATTTTGACTGTATACAGGTGATTCTTGAGTTTCTTTGAGAGAGATTCCTTCAAGACTGCCTGTTTGAGCCTTGGGACATTGGGACATTTGTGGATCTTCCTGACCTGGGGGTGTATAGGGGGATAGGTCTTGATGTTTAGCTTTGAAATGATAAGATGGTGGTCAGTCCAGCAGTCAGCACTGCACATGGTTTTCACTATACACACGTCCTGCCTGTGCCTCTGCCTGGTGAGGACATAGCCCATTAGATACTAATGCATCGAACGGGGCTGCATCCAAGACGTTATGTTGTGATTAGGGAGGTGGGAAGCTGTGTTGGTGACTAAGAGCTCATCCCAGCACACATCTTCAGCAAGAGGAGACCGTTGCTGTCACAACTGCCAACCCCGTTTTTTCTGATGACCCCTTCCCATGCCGGGTGATCTGCACCAACTCTTGCACTGAAGTCACCAAGAATGATTAGCTTAAAAGCAAAATACTGCGGATGCTGGAAATCTAGAACAAAAACAAAAATACCTGGAAAAACTCAGCAGGTCTGACAGCATTGAATGATTAGCTTCTCTGATTTTGGTAAAGCAGCAGTAAAGGAGTAGAGGTCATTGTAGAATTTATCCTTGATCCATCAGAGTTGGTCATGGGAGAGGCATGCACACTGATGAGAGTTGCTTGCCTGTTGCTGGGCAGTGGGTGTTGAAGCATCTTCAGACCATTAACACCTTTGGGAAGGCAAGTCATTGTACTTATGAGAAGGTTCATGACAGCAAAGCCCACAACAGCTTTGCGTCGTCCTTCTTTTCCACGGCCACTCCAAAAGAACGTGAAACGATTTCCTTGAGCTGCCCTCCTCAGGTAGACGAGTCTCGCTGAGTGCGAAGATCTGAATGTTGTACCAAGCCAGCTCTCTGCTGACAAGAGCAGATCTTCTCTCAGCTCTGTCGCCTGTGGCGTTGTCCATGAGGGTGAGTATGTTCTATGTGCCAATGGTGACCGGTGTTACCTTTACTTTCTTCTTTGAGATTGACTTAACACCATGTTGATAGAATCACTGCCTGCTGCCACCTGCTGGCCAGGAGGTGAAGCAGACAATGTTTTATTTATTCATTCACGGAATGTGGGCTTCGCTGGCTGGGCATTTATTGCCCTTGAGAAGGTGGTGGTGAGCTGCCTTCTTCAACTGCTGCAGTCCATGTGGTGTAGGTATACCCACAGTGCTGTTTGGAAGGGAATTCCAGGATTTTGACCCGGCAACAGTGAAGGAACAGTGATATAGTTCCAAGTCAGGATGGTGAGTAACTTGGAGGGGAACTTCCAGGTGGTGGTGTTCCCATCTGTCTGCTGCCCTTGTCCTTCTATGTGGTAGTGATCGTGGGTTTGAAAGGTGCTGTTTAAGGAGCCTTAGTGAATTCCTGCAGTGCATCTTGTAGATGGTACACACTGCTGCTACTATGTATCGGTGGTGGGAGAGAGTGAATGTTTGTGGATGAGGTGCCAATCACACAATCAAAGCAGGACAAACACTCAAACAATACGCAACACAACACCAACCCAACCTCAGAACCACACTGAACAAATGCTTAACATAAACTTGCATCAAACCTCAGAAACAGACTCAAATAATACCCAACCCAACACCCACACAAAACTCGGAACAAAACTCAACCAATACTCAACAAAAAAGCAAATCAAACCTCATAACCAGACTCAACAATTACTCAAAACAAAAATAAAAATACCTGGAAAAACTCAGCAGGTCTGACAGCATCTGCGGAGAGGAACACAGTTAATGTTTCAAGTCTGTATGACTCTTCAACAGAACTAAGGAAAAATAGAAGAGAGGTGAAATATAAGCTGGTTTAAGGGGGGGCGGGACAAGTAGAGCTGGATAGAGGGCCAGCGATAGGTGGAGATTGCCAAAGATGTCAACAATTACTCAACCCAACAACCACTCAAAGCACAGAACCATACTCGACCAATACTCAACCAACTTCCACTGAAAGCTCAGAACTACACTCAATTAATACTCAACCCAACACCCAGTCAAGCCTCAGAAGCACACAACCAAAACTCAAGCCAAGACCCATTCAAACCTCAGAACCAAACTCAACCATTACTCAACCCAACACCAATGCAAACCACAGAACCACACTGAACCAATTGTCAAACCAAATCCCACTCAAACCTCAGAACCACACTCAACCAATAGTCAACCCAACAACAACACCAACCTCAGAACCAAACTCAACTAATACTCAAATCAACACCAATTCAAAACTCAGAACCCCACTAAAATACTCAGCCCAACACCAACTCGAAACTCAGCACCACACTCAAATAATACTCAAACCAGCTTCCACTCAAACCTCAGAACCATACTCAGCAAATACTCAAACCAACACTAACTCAAACCTCAAAACCACACTCAACCTATACTCAACTCAAGACCAACTCAACCCTCAGAACCACACTCAATGAATAATCAAGCCAAATCCCACTCAGACCACTGAACCACACTCAATAACACCCAGGCCAACTGTCACTCAAAACTCTGAACCACACTCAAACAATACTCAACCCAACACCAACTCAAACCTCAGAACCACACTTAACCAACACTAAACCCAATTCCCACTCAAACCTCAGAACCACACTTGACCAATACTCCACCAACTCCCACTGAATGCTCAGAACCACAAACAACAAATACTCAACCCATCAACAACTCAGGGGTCAGAACTACACTCAAACAATACTCAACCCAACTCCAGCTCAAACCTCAGAACGACACTCAATCAATACTCTAATCAATGCCAAATCAAACCTTAGAACCCCACTAAAAATACCATTAAATACTCAGAACCACTCAACCAATACTCAACCCAACTCCCACTCAAACTTCAGAGCCATGCTGAACCCATATTCAACCCAGTACCCACTCAAATCTCAGAACTAAACTCAACCAATACTCAACCAAACTCCCACTCAAACCTCCGAATGTTATAACACAGCAGTTGGTAAAGGCTGAGTTATTTGAACTCCAAGAGAGAAACTTTAAACAACTGTTATAACATGTATTTTCAATTGGTATGTTTGAGATGTAACTCTGAATTCAGAAATGAAACCAGCAAGCGTCCAATGGGTTTTTATATAAATTAAACTAAACATTTATTGATTTTACAAAGTATTAAACACATACACATCTACAAATTGCTACCTTAATAACTACTAAGCAAATGCCAAAATTAATCACTCCCAGGTAATCTTCCCCAAGGCACCAGAAACCCATAGACTTTATAGAGGGACCGAGCAAAGCACATTTTATCTTACTAATGTAAAATGAGGTTCCTTTCAATCTGGTTCCTTCAAGACAGTGGTAGGGCTTACAGGCTGCTTAGATATTACACACCTCTGACTCCCACACACAGAACTCTTCTATATATGCCTAGCCTTCCCTTTGAATGTAACTTCTCATTGTATCACCAGGCCCTTTGAACTCCACCTCTTCTAACAATAAAACCCCTTTCACAGTACCAATTTTATTAGTAATATGAACATATTGCTTCATGTCTCCTAGCTAGGTGCAAGATTTCACCCCCAGTCTTTGAAAGGTTTATTCAACAAAAATGCAAATATGCTCTTTACCTTATTGTACATCTCAAAACTACTATATCTCAAAGTACCAAGGCTAGCTGGCTTTAATCCAATTAAGAGACACACAGTCACAGACACAGACCTCACTACAAACCCAATTTTACAATAATTTCGAATAACATTATATACACATTAATATCTTCATGACATTCCCCTCCCTTATACACATTAATATCTTCATGACATTCCCCTCCCTATCAAAAAATGAACTGTCATAATTCTAAAAGATGGCTTCATTTTTTAATAACCCATCTCATCTTTCTCCTATACTTATTGCACTATTACGTTACAAGATGCATACATTAACATAACAATATATATACACAAGTCCTTGGTATCAACAGAAATCACTCCAGTTCAGTGTCCAGGTTTTTACAAATGTCCCATTTTCCTTTAAAATTCAAACTCTTGATAATGCATCTGTGAATAGATTCTCTCTACCAGCAACATGTACAACTCGTAAATTAAATGGTTGTAATAATAGACTGCATATGAGAAGTCTTGCACTTTTGTCTTGAAATTTGTCCAAAAACTTCAAAGGATTGTGGTCTGTACAAACAGTTGTTTCTGATTAATTGTTTGCAACATAAATTTCAAAATGCTGCAATGCTAACACCAAACCCAATGTCTCTTTTTCGATCGTTGAATATCTTCTCTGTTGTACTTTCAGCTTCCGTGAAAAATACCCTATCGGTTTTTCAATTCCAGTGTCATCTTCTTGTAACAGTACAGCCCCAATGCTGCGTCAACGGCCAACTTGAATTGCTTGGCATAATTGGGTACTGCCAAAACTGGTGTCGTAGTTAATACAGTTTTCAAACTATCAAATGATGTCAGACACTCCAGTGTCCATTGAAACTTCTTGTTCCTTTTTAATAGTTCAGTCAGTGGGGCAACCACACTGCTAAAATGTGGTACAAATTCCTGTTAAAACTCATCCATGCCCAGAAATCTCAAAACTTCTAATTTTGTTGTAGGCACTGGGAATTCCATGATAGCCTTGACTTTCGCATCTCACGGAGCCACCTTACCATGTCCAACGGTATGGCCTAGATACATAACTTGCACTTTTGCAAATTCACTTTTAGCCAAGTTCATCACCAAATTAGTTTCTTGTAATTGAGAAAATAATCCTTTCAGATGCTGTAAATGCTTCTCCCACGTAGGGCTGAAAATATTAGATCATCAATATAAACAGCACAGTTGTTTAGACCTGCAATTGCTTTGTTTGTCAGTCTTTGAAATGTTGCAGGTGCATTCTTCATACCAAATGGCATGACTTTAAACTGATATAGTCCATTTGGTGTTACAAAAGCTGATATCTCCTTTGCTCCCTCCGACAACGGTACCTGCCAATGTCCTTTTAGCAAGTCAATCTTTGTGATAAATTTCAATTGTCCCACTTTCTCAATGCAATCTTCCAACTGTGGTATAGGATATGAATCCACTTTTGTCACTGCATTCACCTATCAATAGTCCATACACAATCTTTGTGTTCTATCTGGTTTCGGTACCAGCACAATAGGCGAACTCCAGTTACTGCAACTAGACTCAATGATATCATTTTGAAGCATGAAAACAATTTATTTTTGTACTTGTGATAACTTTGCCAGATTTAATCTATAAGGATGTTGCCTTATTGAAGATGAAACCTGTACAGAGACATCATGTATAGCTAAATCTGCCTTCCCTAATTTATTCCCACAAATTGGTTTTGTGACTGCAGTAGCTTTTCCAAAACACTTTGACAATTGTTTGGAAGGTAACTCAATACTTCATTTAAATTTTCAAGCACCCCCTCATTATCCAATTTGATTAGAGGAAAATCACTTTCAGAATCCTGCACTTCTACCTCTTTCTCATCACCAACCATGACCAACACCTCTTTTTGTTCCTCTTCCCTGTCAAAGTACTTTTTAAGTATACTTAAATATGACATACCCTGTGCTTCTTTCTTCCATATGGAGTATTTATTAAATAATTTACTTCACTCAAATTCTTTTAAATCCTGTAAGGCCCACTAAATCTCGCATTTAACGAATCCCCTGGTATTGGTAACAAAACTAGTACTTTCCAGAAATAAAACTGTGAGCTTTAACTTTCTTACCTGCCTTCACTTTCATCACTTGCTGTGATATCTTTAAATGTTCCCTAGCCAACTCACATGCTCTATTCAATCTTTCCCTGAAGTTTGATACATAATCCAGGAGAGTAGTTTCTGAATTTTGACCCACCAATTTCTCATGAATCAATTTCAGTGGTCCCCTTACCTCATGACCATAAATTAGTTCAAAAGGGATAAAACCAGCCGATGCATTAGGAGCATCCCTAATAGCAAATAACAAGAATGGAATTCCTCCAATCCAATCCTGTGGATAACCCTGACAGTACAGTCTCATCATAGTTTTTAAAGCTTGATGCCATCTTTCCAAAGCTCCTTGTGACTCCAGATGATAAGCTGTTGACTTAGACTGTTTTATCCCCAAGCTGTTCATTACTTCCTTAAACAGCTGTGACATGAAATTTGACCCCTGATCTGATTGTATTTCCTTAGGCAAACCATATCTTGTAAAAAATGTAATTAACTCCTCCACAATCTTCTTAGTTGTAATATCATTCCAGGTATCATTCCAAGGTATCATTCCAGGAAACTTGGTAGACACATCCATTATTGTTAGTAAGTACTGATTTCCACTTTTAGTCTTAGAGAGGGGTCCTACACAATCAGTCATGACCCTGGTCATCTTTAAATGCTGGTATTGGGATTAAAGGCACTGGCTTAATCACTGCTTGTGGCTTTCCTGTTACTTGATATATACGACAGGTTCTACTGAATATGACGACATCCCTATGCAATCCTGGCCAAAAAAACCTCTGTATATTTTCCTGTGTTTTCCTAATTCCTAAATGTCCCCCCATTGGAATTTTATGAGCAATCCTCAGAATCTCATTCCTATACCCTAATGGGAATTTCTATACCCTAATGGGATAACAATCTGATGCATCTCATTCCAGCTTTAATTTTCTGACCTGGCCTCCATTTCCTCATTAAAATGTCTCCTTTAAAGTAATAACATACTGGAATACATTTTGCTTCTGTTTCTGAATAAGCTTTCTGATATAACTGCTTTAATTGCAAATCATTTTTTGTAACTCCACTAACCTCCTTGAGTTAAGCACTTCAGCTGAATTGTCCTGCATTCTTTCCTCCTGAACAAGGTTATCAAACACAGTGCCAACTAATTGGATTTTGACACCTTCTTCTTGCCTTTGAACTGCTTCCCCTTCTTGTTTTTCTTGTGCTTCCCTATGAGCCTTTGATCTCATTATCACACAATCAGGAAACAATCAAGGTTGCTCCCTCTGTAACACCTCTGTTGAAAACACATCTCCCTGCTGCTCAACTACCCTAGGCAGCAACCACATTAGTGATCCAGTTATATCATTACCCAGAATGAATTGAGCCCCTGCAATGGGCAATTTTTCCACTACTCCAACTATAACCTCACCTGTCCTCCATTTGCTCTTTAAAATTACCTTCCACAATGGAATAGATTTAGCATCTCTATGAACCGCACTTATTATGACCTGCTCCTGCAACACTCCCTCTGAACAACAAACATCACTATCCCACAACATTAAAGGTTGACTAGCTCCTGTCTCTCTTAAAATTTTAACATCTTTACCTACTCCACCCTGCACACATGGAAGGACTTTCCCTTCACATACAAAGTCTTTAAACATTTCTGTAACCTTCTCTCCAGAATTTTCTTGGGTAAATTGTGAACACAATCCCACTTCTTCACCTATCACTGATTCTCCCTGCTTTACCTCTACACAAACCATTGTTTTTTTCCTGTGCCTGAACCTCAGAATCTACAGTACTTTTACTTCCAGAACATTTCTGTACCCCAATAATTCCTACTGATTTTTCCTGCAATTTCCAACACACTGAGTTCATGTGCCCCACTTTATTACGATGAAAACACCTCAATTTTCGAATGTCACTCCTACCATCAGCAACTTCCCTTTTTGAGAAAAAAAACTGCCTGGGAATTTCCAGCTACTCCTCTCCTCTGCTATCCACCTTCCTTTCACCTTTCCACTTTCTATCGTTTGTCAATTTGAAAGGGTGATGAAAAGTAGGTTTATCTCTAAGAACTAACTCATAATCATCAGTTATCTCTGCTGTTTATCTTACAGTTTGAACCCTCTGTTCCTCCACATGAGTTTTCACTACCGAAGGGATTGAGTCTTTAAATTCTCCCAAAAGAATTACTTCTCTAAGAGCTGCATATGTTGTCTCTATTTTTAATATCCGTATGCACCAGTCAAAATTATTTTGTTTTACTCTCTCAAACTCAATATAAGTTTGCCCAGGCTGTTTTCTCATATATACATTAATATCATCGTGACACCAAACCACACTCAAACAATTCTCAACCCAACTCCCACTCAAACCTCAGAACCATACTCAACCCAATTCCACTCAAACCTCAGAACCACAATCAACTAATAATCAACACTACTCCAACTCAAACCTCTGAACCACACTCAACCAATAATCAACCCAACTCTCATTGAAACTTCAGAAAAACGCTCAAACAATACTCAGTCCAACACCAACTCAAACCTCAGAACTGCACTCAACAAATACGCAACCCAACTCCCACTCAAACTTCAGAACTCACTCAAACAATGCTCATCCAACTCCCACTCAAACCACAGGACCAGCCTTAACTAATACTCAATGCAACACCCACTCAAAACTCAGAACCGCACTCAACCTATACGCAACCTAATTCCACTCAAACCTCAGAACCACACTCAACCAATACTCAACCCAACTCCCACTGAATCCCTCTCAGCAACATTCAAAACAATCCATACCCAAACCCTCATGCCTTGCTCAACACAACCTCAGTCAAACCCTCACATTCACACTCAAAGTACCCTCAGCACAACTCTCTGCATATCCACACCCCCCTCAGCTCAAACACACTGATTTCTTCAAACTTAGATGCAAGCCAACCTCAGCATCGCTGACACTGAAATCTTCAGAGCAATACTAAAACCAAAGTGAACCCAACCCACCCTGTGGTTTCATAGGCCCATTACGTTATTGTTTGTTGGATCAGCACACAATTATTTACAACAGCTTGCACTTTTGCTGAATAGGGATGCTTTGTGAAGCAAGCCTAGATGAAGCAAGGTTACTTATTCATAACTTGGGAGTTTGGGACACGTTGTTTGATCACTGTTATGAAATGCTTGAAGAGCTTTATTTGTGAGAATGAGGATTTCCATGTAACTTAGCTTGATGTGGCTGTCAGTGTTTCACTGTGAGGTGTGTTGAACTGCTTTCATGTTCTATTTTCCATCATTAGTTCAATACAAACATCAATTATAACAGCAACAAAATCAGATTGTTGTCTTAATCAAACTCATGTTACACAATCCAACATGGATACTCCATCAAAGTATCCAAAATGATTCCAGTATGATTACATGATTCTTTATTATTGAGTTCACAATTCACTATAAGAACCCAGGTACACACTTCACAATTCAAGCATGACTACAGCAAACAGCGGTTTACTCAAACCACTCATAAATAGCAATAGTAACTTTGAGGTCTACATTTCATTCATACCATCAGTAAACTACAATGAATTAAAAGACAAAATCAGATGTCAGACATACAGTATGGAGCCAAGAAGATCCACTTTTATTCATCTTAATCTCACCCAATAATTCAGTTACCATGTTTATATGACCCATAACCCAATCTCAAAACCTATCACCCTCAAACCCTCATCTCACCCTCAAACTCTCAACTTCACCCTCAAACCCTCACCTCCAACCTTAAGCTCTCAACTTCACCCTCAAACCCTCACTTTCACTTTCAAGTCCTCACCTCACCCTCAAATATTCACCTCACCCTCAAACCCTCACCTCCAGCCTTAAACTATCAACTTCACCTCAAACCCTCACCATCACTCTCAAACATTCATTTCACCTTCAAATGCTCATCTCACCCTCAAACCCTCACCTCATCTTCAAACCCTCACCACACTTTGAAACCCACACAGTTACAGAATCACAGAATTTTAACAGCACAGAAGGAGGCCAGTCAGCCCATCATGTCTATATTAGCTCTCCAAATGAGCATTATGACCTAGTGCCATTGCCCTGCCTTTCTCCCGTACCCCTGCACACATTGTTTCTGTTCAAATAATCATCTAATGTCCTCTTGAATGCCTCAATTGAACCTGCCTCCACCGTACTTCCAGGCAGTGCACTCCAGACCCGAACCACTTGTCGTGTGAAAATGTTTTTTCTCATGTCATCACCAACCTCTTAAATCTATCCTCTTAGCTGAAGTTTCTCGTCCCTGGAACTATTCTTGAAAACCTCTTCTGCACTCACTCCAATGTGTTCACATCCTTCCTATAATACTTCCTACGGTACACAGTACTTCAGCTGAGGTCTATCGAGTGTCTTATATAAATTCAGCATATCCTCCGTGCTTTTGTACTCTATACCCCTATTAATAAAGCCCAGGATACTATATGCTTTATTAACTGCTCTCTCCACCTGTCCTGCCATCTTCAATGATCTATGCACATATACACCCATGTCTTTCCTTCTGCTCCTGCACCCCCTTCAAAATTTCACCCTTTATTTTATATTGTCTGTCCATGTTCTCCTACCAAAATGCATCATCTCACACTTCTCTGCATTGAACTTCATCTGCCACCTATCTGCCCACTCCACCAACTTGTCTATGTCATCTTGAAGTTCCACACCATCCTCCTCACAGTTTACAACACTCCCAAGCTTCGTATCATCCACATACTTTGAACTTGTCCCCTGCACACCAAGATCTAGATCATTAATATAAATCAGGAAAAGCATGGGTCCCAATACTAACCCTTGGGGAACTCCATTACAAACCTTCCTCCAGCCCGAAAAATATCCATTGGCCATTACTCTCTGCTTCCTATTTTTCAGCCAATTTTGTATCCATGTTGCTACTGTCCCTTTTATTCCATGAGCAATAAGTTTTCTCACAAATCTGTTATGTGGCACTGTGTCAAATGCCTTTGGAAAGTCCATGTATACTACATCAACAGCATTACCCTCATCAACACTCCCTGTTACCCCTTCAAAAAACTCCAGCAAGCTAATTAAACATGATTTCCCTTTTAGAAACTCATGCTGGCTTTTCTTAATCAATCCATATTTTTACGTATGACTACTATTCCTACCCCAAATTCACTCTCAAACACTCACCTCACCCTCAAACCTTCACTTTCAACTTCAAACTCTCACTTCCACCCTCAAACCCTCACCTTACACTTAAACCTTCACCAAAATGCTCAAGCCATCACCTTCATCCTCAAACCCACAGTCACCCTCAAACCCTCACCTCTACCCTCAAACCCTCACCTTCACCCGCAAAACCTCATCTCACCCTCAAACCCTTACCCTCACCATCTAGCCCTCACCTTCACCCTCAAACACACACAGTCACCCTCAAACCCTCACCTCACCCTCAAACTCTCACCTTCACCTGAAAACTCCCATCTCACCCTCAAACCCTCACTTTCACCCTCAAACCCTCACGTTCACCTTCAAACCCACATCTCACCCTCAAATCCTCACCTTGACCCTCAAACCCTTGCTTTCACCCTCAAACCCTCACCTCACCCTTAAGCTCTCATCGTAATGCTCAAACAATTACCTTCACACTCAAACCCTCACCTCACCCCCAAACCCTCACGTTCGCCCTCAAACCCACATCTCACCCTCAAATCCTCACCTTGACCCTCAAACCCTTACTTTCACCTTCAGACCCTCACTTTCACCCTCAAACCCTCATTTTCACCCTCAAAACCTCATTTTCACCCTCAAAACCTCAACTTTTTAATTCATTCATGGGATGTGGGCTTTGCTGGCTGGACCAGCATTTATTGCCCATCCCTAATTGCCCTTGAGAAGGTGGTGGTGAGCTGTCTTCTTGAACCGCTGCAGTCCATGTGGTGTAGGTACACCCACTGTGCTGTTAGGAAGGGAGTTCCAGGATTTTGACCCAGCGACAGTGAAGGAACGGCCGATATATTTCCAAATCAGGATGGTGAGTGACTTGGAGGGGAACTTTCAGGTGGTGGTGTTCCCATCTATCTGTTGCCCTTGTCCTTCTAGATGGTAGTGGCTTTGGGTTTGGAAGATGCTGTTTAAGGAGCCTTGGTGAGTTTCTGCAGTGCATCTTGTAGATGGTAGACACTGCTGCTACTGTGCATCGGTGGTGGAGGGACTGAATGTTTATGGACGTAGTGCCAATCAAGTGGGCTGCTTTGTCCTGGACGGCGTCAAGCTTCTTGAGTGTTGTGGGAGCTTCACTCATCCAGGCAAGTGGGGAGTGTTCCATCACACTCTTGACTTATGCCTTGTAGATGGTGGACAGGCTTTGGGGAGTCAGGAGGAGGGTTACTTGCCACAGGATCCCTAGCCTTTGACCTGCTCTTGTAGCCACAGTATTTCTATGGATAGCCCAGTTCAGTTTATGGTCAATGGTTGTTAATATGGCAATCACCTTGTTAAAACAAATTGCCAGTTAAACAGGTGATGGGCATTGATTACCCCATCTAAACAGAATAAAATGATACAGCTGGAATACTTTGTGTGGAAGTTACTTGGAAGTTATGAGCACTGAAGAGTTCTCTTGAAAATAAACCAGCTTGAACCAAAAGACCTGCCTGGATTAATTCTTCCACCTCAACCTCTTGTTGTGAGTAGTATGGTAGCAGAGGATGAACTCTAAGCTTTGCTGATTGATTGCTGTAAATGAAGATTTCTGCCTCAATCCTCTGAGGGAAAAGAAGTGTACTGCTGCTGACAAGTTACGGAATGGTAGAAGGACGGTACAAAATCACAAGCTTTGACTATCCATCAATTCTTTCTGACTCTGAACCTCATCAGCAATGGAAGGCTGAAGTTGAAATGTGGACCTGGGTTACTTCCACAACCCAGAAGAAGCAAGGTATGGCTTTGGTGTTATCATTACCAGCCAAAAGTAAGATAAGGAGTAAAGTATTTTCAGAGTGGAAAGTGAATGATTTGGATCATGAAGAGGGATTAAACCTTCTGTTACAATTTTTGGATAAGTTTTATGAGAAGGATAAGTTATTGGAAGTGTATGAAGCTTGGATGATACTTGATAGGTTTAGGAAATCAGATGATCAGTCCATGGAAGAATATATAATGGATTTTGATAAATGGTACAGGAGACTACAGTGATTTGAACTTTATTCCAGAATTGAACCCCTGTTAGTACTAAAAGATAACATGGGAAATGCAAGTACAGTCCAGTAATTTAAATGCCAATACAGATTCTGGAATTTCAAGAATCTCTTTTAGATCAAATGGCTGCTGCCCTAAAAAGATCTTGGCGTAACAGTTGTCCCCTGCCACTTTTTTAGCAAATGCAAACAACTATGCTGTGAAATAAGAGGATTCAATGGTGACTGAATTTTGAGGTCAGCCAAATATTAGATGAAGATTCCAATACAAAGATGGGGTTAATGACAAGAGGTCTGAAAATAGTCATAACCCGAGCCAGTTTGAGAGTTGGGACAGAGTATGTCTGGGACAGTAATGGTAGGTGTTTAAACCTAAAAAGTGCACAGGGAATGGTTAATTGGTGTTTTTGGAGTGATTCCTAGTATCATTACATGATGAACTGCCCATAGCGAAGGAATCGTGTTTTTGGTGTGATCCACGAGATGGATTCATCTGAAACTGAGAATGATGGTGACTGTATTGTATTGATGGTGTATTGTATTGATCACTGAGAGCTTGAATCCGGTGATGAGTATCTTGATGGTAGATTCCTTCAACTGTGCAGTTCTGGACAGTGGTTGTACTTCTACGGTGTGCGGCATGGACTGGCTTGACTGCTATCTGGAGTCTCTCGATGAGGCAGACTGGCAGAAGCTCAAGGAGTATGAAAGCTCTACCTGCTTCCGGTTTGGAGATGATAATACATTAACATCCTCCAAATAGGTGGTCGTCCCTTGTCAGATAGCAGGGATCAATCTGTTTATCAGTACTGATGTGGTTTCTAGTGAGATACTGCTATTGAGTCAATCTGTGATGAAGAAGGCTCAGATGATGCTAGATATGAAGTATGATAGAGCAGTCATGTTTGGGGGGAAAAATTTGGATCTACATTTTACTGGGTCAGGCCAATACTGCTTGCCACTAAGGAAGCCAGAGATTTCTCCTGAAAAGTTCATGAAGTTTTCTTAACTAATGATAATAAGAATTTGGTGGACAAATTACACAAACAGTTTGCACATCCGGCACCACAGAAACTGAAGACTCTGCTTCGTGATGCAGGATTGGTCAATAAAGGATACGACGACCTTATTGAACAAATCACTGCTCAGTGTGAAATTTGCCTTAATATTGCAAGGCACCACTGCGACCTGTTGTGAGCTTGCAACTAGCCGGGAGTTTAACCATGCAGCCGCAATGGACTTGAAAGTTTGGGACAAGGATAGGGGTATTTTTTTATCTTTTTTTACTAGACTTTATAGATATGGCAACAAGATTTAGCCTATCCACTGTGATACATAGTAAAGACAAAAGGGCCGTTGTCAATAAGGTCATGGAGAAATGGGTAGCAACAGGATTAGGAGCACCAACGAAGTTCCTCAAGTGCGAAAATTTAAACATCATAGTTATGCACACTGCTGAGAGTCCATTTAGTAATGGTCTTTGTGAAAGAAACCATGCGGTAATAGATGACATGCTACATAAAGTATTAGCTGATCTACTAGATCTAAATTACAAATTTAGCATAGGCAGTGCACACAAAGAACTCTCTGTAAATGGTTGGGGGGACACAGTCCGTTCCAGTTGGCATATGGAAGAAATCCAAAGTTACCTTCACTGTTGTCAGATGCTCTCCCTGCTCTAGAAGGGACTAGCATTAGCTCTACCTTTTCTGCTCATCTGAACGCTTTGCATGCAGGCAGAAAAGCTTTCATTAAAGTTGAGGTTTTGGAGAAAATTCAGCGTGCTCTACAGCACTGCATAAGACCATCAGGAATACAATTTAGATGAGGAGACATGGTATATTATAAAAGGGAAGGCCAGAGAGTGGAAAGGACCTGGCAAGGTAATAGGGAATGATGGGAAAAGTAGTAATTGTGCAACACGGTAATCAAGCTGTTAGGGTACACTCTTCAGTTAATTGGTACTGACTATACCTTTACAGGTTCTAAACAGGACATAGAATGCAAGGAGGCTCCATGCACTTCACATACACATACACTGGGTAGTTATGAGGGGCAGACAATCGCAGATACAGGGTTGACTGACTATGAACAAAGTAATACTGAGGTACAGGACAATGCTATTAATCCAAAAGGGCAACTAACCAAAGTAGGAACAAAGGTAACATGCGTGCCAGAAGGGAGCAGTATGGGAGAGCAGGAAAGGCCACTGGTAAATACAAACATTGGCTAAATGTGCGGGATGTAGGACTGGAGACAAGACCTATCGATTGGCAAACCAAGGTAAAGATGTGGAAACCCAGATAGCGCAGTATGAGTTCTGACAGTGGACCAGAAAGTGACCGTGACCCTAGAAAAAAAAATCGGACTTGCGAATGGGGTTCTGCTCACATGGGGGATGATCATATAGTAGCAGCCCAGAAAGGGAGAGGAATGTGAGTAGAGGCCAGAGCTTAACAAGATCGAGGACTAGAGCAAGCTAGAAATCTCAATAGGAATAGAAGTCCTTATGATTGAGGGATTCCAGTAACTACTAACAAATTGTAAAATAAGCTGATGAAAGAAGCCAAATGAAAGAGTTAAGTTAGAAGGAATTTGGGGTATATTCTGAAATACGCAAAGGAGGACAGTCAGCTTTATCTCTCAGATGGGAGGTACTCCCAGACGCCACATAAGACCAAAGCGAGATTAGTAACTGAGATTTTGAAGAAAGACTAGAAAATCAGGATGTCAGAGCGGACTTGCCCACTGCGGGGAAAGTGAGTTTGACAATTTTTTTAGCTATTTTGGTATCCTATTCCTGGGAGTGCAAATTGACTGATATAAAGGCTGTGTTTTTACAGGGGGAGAAGTTTCAAAGGGAAATTTTTTGAAACCGTCCAAAGAAGCTGGGGATGTAGAAGGAAAGCTATGGAAGTTGAACAAGTGTGTTTATTGATTGAATGGTGTCAAGAGTATGGTATTTTTCTGAGGTCTGTCCTGTTGAAAACAGGTTGCATTCAGTTAAAGGCAGACCCCATGATGTTCTACTGGTACCATGAAGAGAAAATAGGTGGAATCTTATCATGCGTGTTGATTTCCTGTGGGGAGGCTCTAAAATTTGAACAATGGGTAATCGAGAAGATAAAAAGAGTTCCAGGTCAGAAGTCAGGCTTCTGGGGCCTTTAAATACATATGTTTAGACATTAAGCAGAGCAAGTTAAGAGCGACATTGAATCAACAATCTTATGTAGAAAATGTTAATCAAATCCCAGTAATTTGGGTCAGATCCTCACAAAAAGAGGATCCTGCTACCAAGGAAGAAATGGAACAGTTAAGAAGTTTGATTGGGCAGTTGAACTGGTTGTGCACTCACTTGGCCTGACACTAGTTATGATGAAAGCATAAAAGCAAAAAACTGCGGATGCTGGAAATCCAAAACAAAAACAAAAATACCTGGAAAAACTCAGCAGGTCTGGCAGCATCTGCAGAGAGGAACACAGTTAATATTTCGAGTTCATATGACTCTTCAACTAGTTATGATGTGTTGGAGCTGAGTACCATGATGAAACATGCTACAGTTGAGCAAGTCCTGAGCAAATAAAACATGAAAAAAATTAAATTCTGACATGTGCGCTCAAGTTTCCAGCCTTGGATAATCCAGAAGATATGAGGTTGTTTATTTTAAGCAATACTTCACATGCCAATCTTCCAGATGGGCTGTCTAGCACAGCAGGGTTTATCATATTTTTGGTGGGAAAGAATGATAAATGTTACCCGCTGGCTAGGGAGCCCACGAAAGTGAAAAGGGTTGTGAAAAGCACCTTAGCTGCTGAAACACTGGCCTTAGTAGAAGCATTAGAAATAGGGGTTTACTTATCCAATGTACTGACCCAAATATTATATATGGGGCAATGTTGGAAAAGTTTGCCCATAGAATGTTATGTTGATAACCGGTCTTTATGGGACAACGTTCACTCCACGAAGTGTCACTGAAAAAAGGCTAAGAATAGACAGAGCCAGCAGAAAAGAGATGTTAGAGAGAAGAGAGATCTCTAAGATACAATGGATTGACACAAGTCATCAACAATCAGACTGTTTTATGAAAAAAAAGTGCCAGCTCTAAGAAATTATTAAATGTGGTGGAAGAGGGTGTCTTATAATGGAAAGACGGGGTGTCTTTGGGACACCCCTGGAGCTGAGACAATTGACCCCCAACAACCACAACCATCTTCCTTTGTGCTAGGTATGAATCAAACCAGCAGAGTTTCCCCCTGATTTCCATTGTCTCCAGTCTTGCTAGGGCTCCTCGATGCCACACTCGGTCAAATACGGCCTTGATGTCAAGGGCAGTCACTCTCACCTCACTTTGGGAGTTCAGCTCTTTTGTCCATGTTTGAACCAAGGCTGTAATGAGGTTAGGAGCTGTGGTCCTGGCGGAACCCAAACTGGGCGGCAGTGAGCAGGCTATTGCTAAGCAAGTGCTGCTTGATAGCACTGTTGATGACCCCTTCCATTACTGTACTTTACTGATGATCAAGAGTAGACTGACGGGGCAGTAATTGGCTGGGTTGGATTTGTCCTGCTTCTTGTGACAGGACATACCTGTGCAGTTTTCCACATAGCTGGGTAGATGCCAGTGTTGTAGCTGTACTGGAACAGCTTGGCTAGGGTGTGGCAAGCTCTGGAGCACAAGTCTTCAGTAATATTGTCAGGGCCTATAGACTTTGCAGTATCCAGTGGAGTGAATTGAATTGGCTGGAGACTGGCATCTGTGATGTTGGGGACCTCTGGAGGAGGCTGAGATGGCCCATTCACTCGGCACTTCCGGCTGAAGATTGTTGCGACTGCTTCAGCCTTATCTTTTGCACTGATGTGCTGGGCTCCCCCATCATTGAGGATGGGGATATTTGTGGAGCTGCCTCCAGTGAGTTGTTTAATTGTCCACCACCATTCATGACTGGATTAGGCAGAATTGCAAGCTTAGTCCTGATCCATTGGTTGTGGGATCATTTAGCTCTGTCTATCACTTGCTGCTCATCCTGCTTGGCATGCAAGTAGTCCTGTGTTATAGCTTCACCAGGTTGATACCTCATTTTTAGGTATGCCTGGTGCTGCTCCTGGCATGCCCTCCTGCACTCTTCATTAAACCAGGGTTGATCCCCTGGCTTGCTGGAAATGGTAAAGTTGGGGATATGCTGGACCATGAGGTTACAGATTGTGCTGTTGTGAAACACGTTGATGTGCTTTCCCACCGATGTGGACGGATGATCCGGCGGGTTCCAAGAGCCTGGTGGGATGGCCTTTTAATTATATGCTAATGTATTACAATTAGCTCCCCGACGACCAATGGTGGGAAACATGGCCTGTCATTGTCAGGCTGAGCACAATTCTGCTGTTGACGGCCTACAGTGCTTCATGGATGCCCAATTTGAGGTTTCTAAATCTGTTAGAATTTATCCCATTTAGCACAGTGGTAGTGCCACACAACACGATGGAGGGTATCCTGAATGTGAAGGCAGGACTTCATCTCCACAATGTCTGTGCATTGGTCACTCCTACCGATCCTGTCATGAACAGATGCATCCGCAGCAGACAGGTTGGTGAGGATGAGGTCAGTATGTTTTTCACTCTTGTTGATTCCCTCACTACCTGCCTCAGCTTCAATGCTGGGTCTATGTCCTTTAGGGCTCAGTCAGTAGTGGTACTACTGAGCCACTCTTGGTGATGGACATTGAAGTTCCCCCACCCAGAGTACATTCTGTGCCCTTGCCACCCTCAGTACTTCCTCCAAGTGGTGTTCAACATGGAGGATACTGATTCATCAACTGAGGGAGGGCTGTACATGGTAATCAGCAGGAGGTTTCCTTGCCCATGTTTGACCTGATGCCATGAGACTTCATGGGGTTTGGAGTCAATGTTGAGGACTCCCAGGGCGACTCCCTCCCAATTGTATACCAGTGGGACAGGACATAGCCAGGGATGGTGATGGTGGTGTCTGGGACATTCTGTAAGGTGTGATTTCCATGAGGATGACTGTGCCAGACTATGGACTGAATTTTCCAAGCTCGCTGGTGTCGAGTGTGATAGGTGGTGTACATGGAGAATAGGGTGGGACCCACTTCATGATGGTTTGAAGGCAGGTCATGATCTTCCCCTCAGCCTGACAATGACAATGAATGGGGGTACCTGATGCCTGGCTGTGGGGGGCAGTTTTCAAGTATTGGCCAGCCTTGGAGGTGACTGTTATGCGGTGGAGGGGGTGGGTGGTGGGTTGTCAAGTGCTGCCCTGGCACTGTATCCCATGCACTGGCAATTGAGGCAGCGTAGGCGAGGGAAATGGCCATGCATTAGAGATACCTGTATAAACTGACTATGCTTCAGCAACTAAGACAGATCAGGCACAGCCACAGCGATATGATTGGGAACAAAAACAAAAATACCTGGAAAAACTCAGCAGGTCTGACAGTATCTGCGGAGAGGGATACAGTTGACGTTTTGAGTCTGTGACCCTTGGTCAGAACTAAAAAAAATATAAATGAGATGAAATATAAGCTGGTAGAGGGGGATGGGAAAGGAAGAGCTCGATAGGGGGCCGGTGATAGGTGGAGGCCAACAGGGGACTGCCAAAGATGTAATGGACAAAGGGGTGTTGATGGTGGTGATATTATCTAAAGGATGTGCTAATGGGGACATTAGGGTAGCAAGCAGGACAAGCTAGTGGCAGATGCCCCTAGTGGGGGTGGGGTGGGGGGGGGGATTGAAATGGGCTAAAAGGTGGAGATGAAACAATAGATCAAAATAAATTTAAAAAAGGTGAGAAAAGAAAAATATTTGTTTTAAAAAAAAAATTATAAATTATTGGAGAAAGGGGTGGGAATGGAGCAGAGTTCAGGATCTGAAATTGTTGAACTCCATATTAAGTCCGGAAGGCTGTAAAGTGCCTAGTTGGAAGATGAGGTGCTGTTCCTCCAGTTTGCGTTGAGCTTCACTGGAACATTGCAGCGACAGTGAGCCGTGGCTGGTCGGTGCTTAGCGACACCCAGGGTCTATAGATGCCGTTTGCCATTCCTGCAGATGACTGAGAACCAGTGTCGCCGATGACTGCGCATGTCTAGGGACCTGGTGGCTCACATCTACCACTTACTGCAGGACTTGGTGCCAAGGGGACATGGAGGGCATCCACTGCCAGTGGCTGTGAAAGTGACCGTGGTGCTCAATTTCTATTCCAGTGGCTCCTTTCAGGGTTGCACAGGTGACCTCTTCGGGATTTCACAATCCACCACCCACAAATACATCATGAGGTCACGGATGCCATCTTCTCCATGGCACACAACTTTGTGCATTTCGCCCGGGACTGAGAGCCAGGATGCAAGGGTCTTTGGATTCGCCCTGATCTTGGGATTCCCACAGGTGCAGAGTGAGATTGCCTGCACTCATGTGGTGCTCAGGTCTCCATCGCTACACTCAGTGGACTTCATCAACCCCAAGGGCTTCCACTCACTGAACATGCAGCTGGTATACGACCACCAGAAATACACCCTGCAGGTGTGTGCACAGTTTCCAGGGAGTGTGAACATCTCCTACATCCTGAGTCGCTTGCAGATCCCTGCAGTCTTCCAGGGTCCACAGAGGCTGCAAGGTTGGCTTCTCAGGGACAAGGGCTACCCGTAGAGGCAGTGGCTGATGACACCTGTGCCGCGGCCTCAGACTGCAGCAGAGCGACGCTATAATGAGGCTCATGCTGCAACTTGCAACTTGGTGCAGCAGACCATCGGGATGCTGAAGATGCAGTTCCGGTGCCTGGACTAGTCTGGTGGAGCCCTGCAATACAGTTCGGAGGGTGTCACACATCGTCATCATCTGCTGTGCCCTTTACAACCTGGCACTGCAACGGGAGGAGGAGATGGAGGAGCTGGAGGTGTCCTCCAAGGTTGCTGATGAGGGGGAGGGGCTCCTCGGTGGTGACCATGACAGGGGATGAAGATCTCACACTGGCCAGATGAGCCAGGCGTGCTCAGGGGGCCTTCATAGCTGCCAGATTTGTGGAGGATTGATGAACATGCAGTGAAGCGTCCCCATAAATCCTCACATTGCAATTGTGAAGTTTGACTTCAGTCTGGTTCATGGCAGCACCAATACCCTCGATGTTCCAGTCATGGAGATGCAGTGGAGGCCCTAATAGTCATTCGAATGCAGGAGAATGATGATGACAACATGCAGTGAGGACCCTCCATCGATCTTCACACAGCCTCTGAGAATGTCTGGCTGAGGGCAGCTCGCTTGCGCTCCATGATCAGGGCCATCTCAGACGCAGCCATGAAACTTTAGAAGCATCTGATTCTCTGATTAACAGTGAGGTTGAATGTCTTGGGCTACAGGAAGATATATACGGGATGGTCAAATGGGCAGATAAGTGGCAGATGGAATTTAACCCTGAAAAGTGTGAGGTGATACACTTTGGAAGGAATAATTTGACAAGGAAGTATTCAATGAACAGCATGACACTAGGAAGATCTGAGGAACAAAGACCTTTGTGTGCGTGCGTGCGTGGTGAAAAAGGCATATGGGACACTTGCATTTGTCAATCGAAGCATAGGGAGGCCATGTTGGAGTTGTATAGAATCTTGGTGAGGCCACAGCTGGAGCACTGTGCGCAATTCTGGTCGCCACATTATAGGAAGGATGTGATTGCACTGTAGGGGGTACAGAGGAGATTCACCAGGATGTTGCCTGGGATGAAATATTTAAGCTACGAAGAGAGGTTGGATAGACTTGGGTTGTTTTCGTTGGAGCAGAGAAGACTGAGGGGCGACCTGATCGAGGTGTACAAGATTGAGGGGCATGGACAGGGTGGATAGGGAGCAGCTGTTCCCCTTAGTTGAAGGGTCAGTCACAAGGGGACACTAGTTCAAGGTGAGGGGCAGGAGGTTTAGGGGGGATGTGAGGAAAAACTTTTTTACCCAGAGGGTGGTGACGGTCTGGAATGCGCTGCCTGGGAGGGTGGTGGAGGCGGGTTGCCTCACATCCTTTAAAAAGTACCTGGATGAGCGCTTGGCCCATAGCCTTGAATGTTATGGCGTGACCAGTGCTGGTAAATGGAATTAGGTAGATAGGTCAGGAGTTTCTCACGTGTCAGTGCCAATGGACCTCTTCTGCACTGATTCTGTGATTCAGCACCTCAGCCCTTCAGGAGTTGGTGCACAGCATCACTGGTCGCAGATGCTGGTGTGATGGGGGCCAGTCCCACCTTTAAAGGTGCTGAGAGCACACAGAGAATGAGAGAACTCTGTGGCACCTGCCCACTACATTCTGGCAGCAATGACCAGCACTGCCGAGGTGCAGGCATCAGTAATGTTTCCAGGGAGTGTGAGGCTGGACCATCACTTTGGTCTGTTGGCTGCACAGAGCATAGGGAAGGGGCCCTGGACTGAGGCACCTGCCTTTTATCTTGTGCAGAAAGGTTTCACATCGGAGTGATAAGAACACTGCCCATCAGAGCAGGGAGGCATTCTTAGGAGTTTATTGACAATAGTGAGCATTATGTACAAGTGATTAACACCCGTACCCAGGCTGTGCAATTACATTTTCATAACCGGACACCCGGTGCGGAAGGGGGTCGGGAAGGAGGAGGACCTCCTCGTGAACCTGCTCCTGGGCCTGGCCAAGTTGGCCATCAACAGGTCCAGGCAGCGGGCGATCGACGGGGGAGTCCCGCCCGATTGTTTGTCCCTCTTCCGCGGCTATGTTCGCGGCCGGATGTCCCTGGAAAGGGAGCACGCGGTGTCTGCCGGCACCATCGAGGCTTTCCGTGCCCGGTGGGCACCGCGGGGACTGGGGTGTTTTGTTGACCCCTTTAATCACATCTTAGTTTGATGTTTTTAAGGTTCCTTTAAAAGTTTTTCCTTGATTTTACAGCTGACCTGACTTAGGGGCTGTGCTTGATTTCTCCCTTGTTTTTGCTAATTTAGTTTATTGTTTTGACTCAAAAGAGTTACATTTCCCTTAATGAGGTGTCAGCTGTGGCTCAGTTCATAGCACCCTTGCCTTTGAGTCAGAATGTTGTGGGTACATGTCCCACTCCAGGACTTTGAACAAAAAAAAAAGGTCCAGAACTGTGAATGTACTCAAAAGAGTTACATCTTCATAACGATGTGACTTGTGTTGGTCTGAGTTGAGTGCAATGCCTGACTTGGCGGCTGCGACGAAGGGCGGTGTGTCCTGCAAGGCGTCGAAACAGTCGCTGATTAAAGTCACCAAGAAGCCGCCTAAGAAGCAAAGAAAATCATCTCGCAAGCAGAGCTATTCCATTTACGTGTACAGGGTGCTGACCCAGGTCCACCCTCCCACCAGGATCTCGTCCAAGGCCATAAGCGTTATGAATTCCTTCGTTGTCGACATTTTCGAGTGCATCACCTCCAAGGCGTCGCACCTCATTCACTACTACAAGCGCCGCACCATCTCGGCCCGGGAGATCCAGAGCGCCGTCCGCCTCATGCTGCCGGGGGAATTGACCAAACACGCCGTCTCCAAAGGCACCAAAGCGGTCATCAAATACACCAACTCCGTTTAGGAAGACAATTCTAAAGATTATAAAAAAAAAAAATACATCATCATAACGAGCTCGTTGAGATCGTTGTTGCCTCAGTGTGGACCTGGACCCAGAGGGGAGAGGGTGTGTTCCTGCTGCTCCTGTGCTTCTGTCTCCTGGGAGTTGGTGTGTGCTGTGTCTGCTGCTCCTGTGCTTCTGTCTCCTGGGAGTTGGCGTGTGCTGTGTCTGCTGCTCCTGTGCTTCTGTCTCCTGGGAGTTGGCGTGTGCTGTGTCTGCTGCTCCTGTGCTTCTGTCTCCTGGGAGTTGGCGTGTGCTGTGTCTGCTGCTCCTGTGCTTCTGTCTCCTGGGAGTTGGCGTGTGCTGTGTCTGCTGCTCCTGTGCTTCTGTCTCCTGGGAGTTGGCGTGTGCTGTGTCTGCTGCTCCTGTGCTTCTGTCTCCTGGGAGTTGGCGTGTGCTGTGTCTGCTGCTCCTGTGCTTCTGTCTCCTGGGAGTTGGCGTGTGCTGTGTCTGCTGCTCCTGTGCTTCTGTCTCCTGGGAGTTGGCGTGTGCTGTGTCTGCTGCTCCTGTGCTTCTGTCTCCTGGGAGTTGGCGTGTGCTGTGTCTGCTGCTCCTGTGGGGCCAAAGGAAAGAGAGGAGGAAACGCTTCTGCTGCTGCAGGACAGGAAGGCCAGGAGGCCTGGATGAAACTCATAACATCCTAGGTGGGTGTCTGGAGCTTCTATTTTTAAGGTGGGGGCTGTTAAAGACTGTTTTGTAGGGGGAGGCCAGAAGACTGCTTGAGGACTTGGGGTGGGGGGTGGGGGGTGGTGGGGGGGTGTGTATGTGTGTGTGTGTGTGTGTGTGTGTGTGTGTGTGTGTGTGTGTGTGTGTGTGTGCTAACACCATCTTGCTGCCACCCCTCATCCCCACCCAGCATTTTCCCAGTGGCCAGCGTGGCTGGTGAAAACACCTTCTCCCCCTACCTGAAGATCGTTTAAGCCCCCACCCAACGACCATCTTTTGAACCCAGAGACACCCACCTAGAGTTTCCCCTTTCCCTCCTGTGCCTCCCTGTCCTCTACCCCTCTCCCTCCTCTCCTCTCTCCTACATAAAAGGGGGAGGTTATACTCACCTTTCTCCCCCTCTCCAGGGAGGAAATTAACATATAATGGCCAATCCTTCCCGGGGTGGGTGTGGCTCGGGCCCAAAGGCCAATTCACCATCGCCTGTGGCCGGGCCGTCGAGGGCCAATGTGCAGGCGGTGTTGTCACCGGTGGCAGGGCCTTCTAAAAATACCTATGCGGGCGTGGCTGCTTTTGCTGCTCCCGCAGCCCTGTCACCATTCCGCCTCCTAACGAGGGCCCTAGGGGTAAAGAGCTACACTCACCCTGATATGACTATCAAGGCCTGCGTGAAGGCTATGGCTGGGGTCGTCGGCCCCTCGGCCATAGTTGCAGCCTCTAAAATGTATGGGAAGGCCATATTCTTCCTGAGGTCCGAGCGGGCGGTGCTCCTGGCCCTGCAAAAGGGACTCACTGTGGGCGGGACCTTTCTGGCGGTGGACCTTCTTGAGGCCACCGCACAGAGGATTTTAATTTCCAACGTCCCGCCCTTTCTCCCCAGTGAGCTCCTCCTCCCCCACCTTTGTAAACTGGGGGAGGTCAGGTCGGGGGTGGCACCGATCCCGCTCGGCCTCAAGGACGCGGCCCTCCGCCACGTGTACTCCTTCCGGCACCAGGTATTCGTCCGCTTGGCCCAGGAGGAGTGCTGGAGGGGGCCTTTTCAGTAAATTGAGGGGACCGCCTACCGGGTGTTTTGGACCGCGGAGGGCGTGCAGTGCCATGCTTGTAAGGAGGCGGGGCATGTCACAAAGAACTGCCCCGTCCTCAAGGCCGCCAGCTCCACTCAGGCGGCCGCGGCTGGCACCGCCCCTCCTCCCCCCGCCACTACTCCATCTCCCTCCCCGCAAGGGGAGGCGTCGCCGGCAGCCGCTGCCATCTTGGTTGCCGGTGAGGCGGGGGGAGAGCCCCCACGTCATAAGAAGGCATGGAGAAAGACCCGCAACCTGGGGGCGGTCCCTGAGACTCCCCAAACCCCCAAGGATCCCCAAACCCCTGTCGACACTGGCTCGGGGGAAACATCAACATCCGGCCCCTGCGTCGTCACCACGCATGCTCCCGGGCCCGTAGGTGCCGAGGCGCCATGTGCTGGGCCCAGCGTCGTCCCTGTGCGTGTTCCTGGGGTCGGCGGGGGTGAGAATCATGCCCCTGAGCTGGTTGAAGAGGAAAACCCCAAACCCCAGAGGGCGGGGTGTCCGGGAAGGCTGGACAAAGTAGAGGAGGCCCCAGAGATGGAGGTCTCCCTAGCCCCCAGCCTCCCTCGGAAGAGACGCTACCCCTCGGAGAAGGAAGAGGCCCCTCTTGGGCGATGCCCAATCTGAAGAGGTTGGGTGTGTCCCCTCCCCTGATGAAGAGGTGGTGGCATCTCCACCCAATAAGACCTCGACCTGCCCTCTGGGAGAGACCCAAACCCCCACACCCACAGATCCGCCCCCGTCAACCTGCTGCAGTCCCCTGAGCAGGGCCCCTCGGGGGTCACTGAGGGCACCTCCCTTGTGGGGGTGCCCAATTTAGACCCATTGAATACCCCCGAGGTATCCTCTGGCCCGTCGGGGTACTGTGGTCTCAATAAACCAAAAAATTTAACTGGGTCATTGGATGGTGGTGGCGAGGAAGACCTTCCTGCTACCTCCCAGAACTTAGCACCGGGTGTCCTAGTGTTAGGTCAGGAGCTCGTCTTGACCCGGTGCCGGGAGGAGAGCGGGCATCCGTGGTGCCGGGAGGAGAGCGGGCATCCGTAGTGCCACCACCCTCTGGTCTCCTCTAGTAGATCTGGGCCAGAGAGGACCACTCTGGCCTTGATCCTCGGGGTGGGATCGAGGTGGAGGTGGAGCCTACTGGCAGCTCCCGACCAGCCCCCGTACTCAATATGGGGGTGGGGTTGGAAGCTGGAGGCGACGGCCCGGAGGAGGACGGAGTTTTGGTGGTGAGCACCGGGGATGACCTTGACTCGTTCTCAAGCGAGTCGATGGATACCCTGGTGCCCTCCACTGACTCTCCCCTCATCCCCCCCACCACGGGAACTCCGGGACATTTTGGCGAGTCATCGCGGTCGCCGAAGCAGAGTCCAGTTGGCCTTGGACCGGTGGCATTCGTTTCCGCTGGTGTTCTGGTCCACTCGCGAGGCTCTCAAGGCTCCCGAGTTGGACAGGAACGCCCGGCGGAGGGTCCAAACGTTTCTCGCTGGGCTCCTGAAGGAGAGGAAGGATTAAAAGTCCTCTCCTTTTAAATAAGGTGATGGTCACATGTACTCTTTGACAATGAAGACGACTATAGCCAGCCTCAACATCAACGGCAGCAGGGACGCACAGCGCAGGTTCCAGAACTTCTCGGTCCTCCGGGACGGGAAGTATGCGGTGTGCTTCCTGCAAGAAACCCATACCGTTCTGGGAGACGAAGCTACGTGGCTCCTGGAGTGGCGAGAGGGGTCTACATGAGTCACCTAGCCTCCAAAGCTGGCGGGGTGGCTATTTTGTTGGCCCCGCATTTTCAGCTGGAGATCTTGGGGGTCAAGGAGCCGGTGCCAGGCCGGTTGCTGCACCTTACTGTGCGCCTGGGGGGCGCGGTGCTTCACTTTGTGAATGTGTACGCTCCCCTGGGCTCACAGCAGCAAGCGAGCTTCTTTGAAGAAGTGTCCACTCATCTTGGCTCCATCGACGCGGGCGAGTGCATCGTCCTCGGGGGGGATTTTAATTGCACCCTCGAGGCCCGGGACCGTCACGGTACCCAGCACCCCACGCGAGGTGTGAGTAAGTTACGGGATCTGGTCAGGTCCTTCGACTTGGTGGACGTCTGGCGAAATCCCCATCCTGATTCCAGCGTTTTCACCTTTGTGTTACCTGGAGTCAAAGTGTCCAGACTCGACCGTCTTTACGTTTCGAAGGCGTACGTGTCCTGCGTTCCGGCGGCTTCTGTGCAGCAGGTGCCGTGCACGGACCACCGTCTGGTGTGGGTGGAGCTCACTCCGTTTTGCGCTCGGACGGGGTCTGTGTACTGGCACTTTAACAACCTGGTGCTGGAGGACGAGCGGTTCCTGGACTCGTTTCGTCGTTTGTGGGCCGGCTGGAGAAGGAAGTGGGGAGGCTTCCCCTCCTTGAGGCTATGGTGGGACGTGGGCAAGACTCACGTCCGAGTTTTCTATCAGGAGTACGCGAAGGGGTCGACAAAGAGGCGGAAATCCAGGGTCGAGGAGTTGGAGGAGGAGGTGCTCGATCTGGAGGCAAGTCTCCGTCAGCCCGACGCGGACCCGGCCCTGCGGCTGGTGTACGATGAGAAGAAGGGCGCGTTGCGGGACCTGCAACTCGTCGGGTCCCGGGGCGCGTTCGTGAGGTCACGGATCCGGTTCCTCAAGGACCTGGACCGTGGCTCCCCCTTCTTCTACTCGCTGGAAAAAAAGCACGGGGTCCGTCAGCAGCTCCTTACGCTGCTGGCTGATGACGGATCCCTCGTCTCGGATCCGGAGGGCGTCAGGGACATTACCAGGAACTTTTATACTGCCCTGTTCTCTTCGGATCCGTCCAGCGAGGATGCTTGCAGAGTTTTGTGGGAGGACCTGCTGCAGGTCAGCCCGGAGGGCGCCGGAAAGCTTGACTCCCCTATAAGTCTGGGGGAGCTGACCGGCGCCCTCGATGGTCTCTCAAGGGGCAAATCCCCGGGACTAGACGGGCTGACCGTGGAGTTCTTCAGGGCGTTCTGGGACGTCCTGGGGAGCGACTTTGCGGAGGTCCTGGGGGAGAGCATTGCTACCGGGGAGATGCCCCTTTCGTGGCGCAGGGCCGTGATTACCCTGTTGCCGAAGAAGGGGGATCTCCGCCTACTTAAAAACTGGCGCCCGGTGTCCCTCCTCAGCACGGACTATAAAATATTCGCTAGAGCCATGTCTTCTCGGCTCGGCACCGTGCTGGACCACATGATCCACCCTGACCAGTCCTACACCGTCCCAGACCGTACAATTTACGATAACATCCATCTGGTCCGGGACATAATCCACCATTCCCAGAGAGCTGGTCTGTCGAGCGCCTTCCTGTCCCTTGATCAGGAGAAGGCGTTCGACAGGGTGGATCACGAATATTTACTCTGGACTCTGCGAGCATTTGGTTTCGGGACGCATTTTGTCGCCCGGATCCGACTTCTGTACACCGCCGCGAAGTGTCTAGTGAAGGTTACCGGGTCCCTGACGGCGCCCCTTCGCTTTGGGAGAGGGGTACGTCAGGGCTGCCCCCTGTCTGGCCAGTTGTATTCTATTTGCGTGGAGCCTTTCCTGCGCCTCTTGCGGAGGAGGTTGTCGGGATTGGTTCTGCGCGGGCCGGGCATCGGGTTGGTCCTTTCGGCATACGCCGATGACGTGCTCCTAATGTTTAGTGACCCGGCTGACCTGCGGAGGATGCGCGAGTGCCAGGAGGTCTACTCTGTGGCTTCTTCTGCCAGGATCAACAGGGATAAATGTTCTGGACTCCTGGTCGGCCCGTGGCAGATGGATCCCCTACCCGAGGAGCTCAGGCCTTTCACCTGGAGCAGGACCAGCAACCTCTACCTCGGGGTCCATCTCTGCCCTGCCGAGGAATCCTGGCCGGCGAACTGGAGACGAAAGTCACCGCTCGCCTGCGGCGCTGGACAGGACTGCTCCGAGTGCTGTCTTACCGGGGTCGAGTTCTGGTCATAAACCAGCTGATCGCTGCCATGTTGTGTTATCGGCTGGTCGCTTTGACCCCTCCCCCGGACTTTGTCACAAAAATCCAGGGAATGTTAGTCGACTTCTTCTGGGACAAAAGATTGCACTGGGTCGCTGCTGAGGTTCTGAGTCTCCCGCTTAGGGAGGGCGGTCAGGCGCTAGTGTGCCTTCGCACGCAGGTGGCGACTTTCCATCTTCAGACCCTGCGGCGATACCTTTACGTCGAGCCTCCTCCGAGATGGTGTGCCCTGGCGACGTATTTCTTCCGCCAGGCGCACGGCCTGAATTATGACATGCACCTGCTGTTTATAGAGCAGAGGGGCCTCGGTGGCTCTTTACAGGCGTTGCCCGTCTTTTACCAGGACCTGATCAAAGTCTGGAACGTGGTCGCCACGCGACGCAGCTCTCCCCCGTCAGGAGTAGCGGCTATCATCAGAGCCACTGCTCAGAAATCCGCCCCTCCGTCCCTTTCAGTGGCTGGCGGAGAGGAGGGCTGTGGCTGCCGGGGTGACCAGGATCGGGGACGTGCTGGGTGGCGGAGGACTGGGCTGGATGCTCCCGCAGGAGTTGGCGCATCACACGTCTGAGTGTCCAGATCGCAGCCGATGCCATCCAAGACCTAAGGATGGTTGTGCCCGGACCCGATGTCATTTTAGGTCTTGATGTGGCCCAGGTGCGCGGTGATCTTCCTGCTGAACGTTCCCCTGTTCGGACGGAATTCCACATTGGCCCCAAGCCCCGAACCCTCCCTCGGGTGCCGGTGCCCCGCAATAATATGAGCTGCCTTGGGGACATGCCTTCCGTGCCATTTGGCACGGCGCGGAGGAGCTTTCTGTACGGACTGCTGCTGCACACCTTCCATTTTCTCGCCCTCGTCCGCCACCCTGACACACCCTGGGGTGTCTTGTTGCTGTCCAGAGGCGGAGGCCCCCAGTGGGAGGCCCTCTACGGAGGTGTCCTCCCGCTTTCTATCGGGGACCTGGGTTGGAGGGTGTTGCACGCAACAGCCCCCTATAATTGAAGAATGTGTAGGTTCGCGGACTCCCAGGATACGTGTCCTTTTTGTGGTCTTGTGGAGTCCGTGGACCACGTTTATATAGGGTGTGGAAGGCTGGACTCCCTTTTTAGTTATTTAAAAAACCTTTTATTCATGTTTTGTTTGCACTTCAGCCCCACGCTCCTGATCTATGGACACCCGGTGTGGAAGGGGGTCGGGAAGGAGGATGACCTCCTCGTGAACCTGCTCCTGGGCTTGGCCAAGTTGGCCATTAACAGGTCCAGGCAGCGGGCGATCGAGGGGGGAGTCCCGCCCGATTGTTTGTCCCTCTTCCGTGGCTACGTTCGCGGCCGGGTGTCCCTGGAGAGGGAACACGCGGTGTCTGCCGGCACTCTCGAGGCCTTCCATGCCCGGTTGGCACCGCGGGGACTGGGGTGTTTTATTGACCCCTTTAATCACATTTTGGTTTGATGTTTTTAAGTTTCCTTTAAACTTTTTCCTTGGTTTTACAGCTGACCTGACTTAGGGGCTGTGCTTGATTTATCCCTTATTTTGTTAATTTAGTTAATTGTTTTAACTCAAAAGAGTTACATTTACAGGCCGTCCTGGATCATACAATTTATGATAATATCTATCTGGTCCGGGACATTATCCACCATTCCCAGAGGGCTGGTCTGTCGAGCTCCTTCCTGTCACTTAATCAGGAGAATGCGTTCGACAGGGTGGATCACGAATATTTACTCGGGACTCTGCGAGCATTCGGGTTCGGGATGCATTTTGTCGCCCGGATCCGACTTCTGTACACCGCCGCGGAGTGTCTAGTGAAGGTTACCGGGTCCCTGACGGCGCCCCTTCGTTTTGGGAGAGGGGTACGTCAGGGCTGCCCCCTGTCTGGCCAGTTGTATTCTATTTGCGTGGAGCCTTTCCTGCGCCTCTTGCGGAGGAGGTTGTCAGGATTGGTTCTGCGCGGGCCGGGCATCGGGGTGGTCCTTTCGGCATACGCCGATGACGTGCTCCTAATGTTTAGTGACCCGGCTGACCTGCGGAGGATGCGCGAGTGCCAGGAGGTCTACTCTGTGGCTTCTTCTGCCAGGATCAACTGGGAGAAATGTTCTGGACTCCTGGTCAGCCCGTGGCAGATGGATCCCCTACCCGAGGAGCTCAGGCCTTTCACCTGGAGCAGGACCAGCCTCCTCTACCTGGGGGTCCATCTCTGCCCTGCCGAGGAATCCTGGCCGGCGAACTGGAGATGAAAGTCACCGCTCGCCTGCGGCGCTGGACAGGACTGCTCCGAGTGCTGTCTTACCGGGGTCGAGTTCTGGTCATAAACCAGCTGATCGCCGCCATGTTGTGTTATCGGCTGGTCGCTTTGACCCCTCCCCCGGACTTTGTCACAAAAATCCAGAGAATGTTAGTCGACTTCTTCTGGGACAAAAGATTGCACTGGGTCGCTGCTGAGGTTCTGAGTCTCCCGCTTAGGGAGGGCGGTCA